>NW_016810439.1:137352-164263 GCF_001698545.2 Rhinopithecus bieti
TGTACCTGGATAAATTCCTCTGGGAAAGTTAACATCCATATACATAAAATAAGAAAACAAGTCACATGGTTACAACAGGTGTCACCTAATTTGCATTTAATTTATTTAATTGGTTGCCTTTAAGGCTAGATTCATGACTCAAAATGATTATACAATACTGAAGTATTATAAGCTCTTATATTACTTTTATATTACTTTACATTTTAAACTTTTTACCTGTTACTTGTTGAATTTCTGCAAAAATACAACTCTTAACAGAATAGTGCTGGCCGAGCACTTTGAGATGATAGCCAATGGCTATGGAAGAGACAAAATTAAACTTAATAATGGTCTCCAATTAAACTTGGCTTGAGAGTCACTCCCTCCAACTCTCCCTTGTTGCTCAAACATTGTTAAAATTCTGTTGACATTTTGGCCTAGTCTCCATTCACTCTCCAACTTGAGACAAGACCAACAAGCCAGGAAAGGTCCATAATAGCACCAAGAGATAATCAAAACCTAACTACAGGAGGATTAGTCAGCAATGCTTTCAGAGAAAGATTGTAATAAAAAGGAAAAATGTGCAAGTTGTCAGAATCAAAATGGAGTCATTTTTTAAAAAGAAAAAACCTTGAATAATAGAACCAAGGAAAGCCATGAAGGGCGACTTCTCGTGCAAAAGTGCCTGATAACAAAAACGATCACAAAAGAATAAAAAAAAAACACAGCCTTGCATAAAGCCTTTTGCAAACTTATACAAAAAAGTACTCTTCAAGGACATTGGCCCAACAATATCTTGTTGGACCTCAGACTGACACCACCCTTGTTATTGATTCTTATAGCCAAAGATAATTATCTCTAAACAATTATATAATCTTCCTCATTTTTTTGAACCTGCTTTTCTTTATCTTCCAGAATACACATATTGTTTACTATGGCACATTGATTTTCATTGCAATGCTGTATTACTGAATATATATAATTCCTTTTAAAGGGCCTCTCTCTGCCTGTTATTCGGGCTAATATACCTCTTTCCCTCCCTTCAGCTAACACTACATTTGGTTGAGGTCCTTTTCGTAGTGAGTAAATAAAACCTAGTTGCACACACTAAAAGACCTTGACCACATAATATTAGAAGGGCACAAGAGGGGACTCTGATGATCACCTTCAACTCATACTTCTCCTCTCAGCTCTCATTGTACAGAAACAACCTTGTTTCTTTGATGATCACAATCAATCACTTCAACTCAAAGTAATCTTTTCTGCCTATTCATGCTGTTACTGGAGGAACTGAAAATAGCTATAATGCACACTAAGCTTTCAATTTGGTGGAGTCCATTTGTGGTCCTCTGATGGATGAAATAAAAAATAAACAGTAAGACTCTGAGGCAGCATAACAGGAAAGAGAAGTCTCATGTATCACACTATTACCTAAACTTAGGTCACATAACCACCTTGAACTGATGTTTCTACCAACTTTTCTTGAGAAATGTACCTTTAATATTTTGATCTCCTCTTCCTCTTTCTTCTTCCTCCTCCTTCCTCGACCTCCTCCTCCTCCTTCTTTTCTTCCTCCCCTTTCTCTCTTTCTCTCTCTTTTTGTCTTTCCTTAAATTTATTATTCAAGGTCATTTATGAAAAAAAGAGATTCACTATGCATGTGCTGGAACAGGAAAGGAGGAGTTTTGAAATTAAAAGTACATAATGAAACACTGTATGTTTAGAGAAGAGGTAAGCAAGCAGAGTAGTAAACTAAGAAGTGAAGTGCGATGAGCTATTGATGTGGGACTGCCAGCCTCAGTGAGCTCACAAGTGTCTGGTGTTAGAGTTACAATCACTCTTAGCAGGAGTGAATTGTACGTAGCAAGTAGAAATAGGAGCTAAACAGAAAGCAGAAGGAACTGGGACCAAGCTGGAAATGACCAAGTAACCTGTGCCCACCCATCAATCATAAACCTTAAAAAAAAATTCAGACAGAGATGATGGCTACTTCACTCCTACTCTCCAATTTTGCATGATACTTCCACCAGAGGACCACCAATGATTATTTTGTCAAATGCTAGACTGGAACCACATAGTTTCCAGGTTAATCAAGTTGGCATAACCCTATCCACCACATTATGTATCTGTATATGTGTTTGTGTTTGTAAAAACTGTTAAAAATAGATAAGTACAAAATTATATCTTTGTACAAATCATTTATTCAAATTTTATTTTATATTGATAATTGTCATTGCATGTATTTATGGAATGCAAAATGGTATTATAATTTTTCAACACAATGTGGAAACATTAAATTAAGATAACATTTCCATGACCTCAGATGTCTAATATATTTTCTGATAAGAACATTAAAAATTTACTTTTAATATTAAAATGTACAGAACTTCCTTATTAGCATATTCACTATGCTGTATAAGTAATCTAAAGAAAATCAAACTTATTTTTCCTTGTACTCTTTTGACTATTACTGTTCCGTTTTCCCCATTTCCTAGCTTCTAGTCACCACCATCCTAACTCTCTGCTTTTATGAATTTAATTTCTTTAGATTTCTTATATAAGTGAATCCGTCGTATTTGTCTTTCTGTGTTTTGTCTTATTTCACTTAGCATTAAGTTCTCCAATTCTATTTATGTTGTTTCAAATGACCAAATCTGTTCTTTTTCAAAGCTGTACAGTATTACATAATGTATATATGCCACATTTTCTTTATCTGTTCATCCTTTGATGGACACTTAGGTTGATTTCATAGCCTGAATCAACCTGTGAATAGTGCTGCAATGAAACAGAACTGCAGCCATCTATTTGACATATTGATTCTCAATCTCAAGTACATAATTAGAAATGGGGTTTCTAGATTATATGGTATTCTAATGCTAGTTTTCTGAGGTACCACCATAGTATTTTCTATAGTGGTTGTATGAAGTTACATTCCTACCAATAGTATATAAGAATTTCCTTTTCTCCACAGCCTCGACAGGACTTGTTATTTGCTATCATTTTTTATAATTACCATTTTAACAGGCACGACGTAACATCTCATTGCAGTTTTAGTTCGCATCACCCTGATGACTGGTGATGTAGATAATTTTTTCATGTATCTGTTAGCCATTTCATTGTTTTCTTATTAGAAATATCCATTGAATTACTTTGACTATTTCTTAATTGGATTATGTGTTTTCTTTCTATAGAGTTGTTGGAGTTTCTAACATATTTTTATCAGATGTATGACTTGCAAATATTTTGTCTCAATCTGTAGGTTGTCTCTTTGCTTTGTTAGTTGTTTTCTTTGATGTGCAGAAGGTTTTAATTTTGATGTGATTTCATTTGTCTACCTATCTTTTTGTTACCTTGTACTTTTGGGGTCAAATTTTAAAAATTATTGCCCAGACCAATGTCATGTAGTTTTTACTTTTATTTTCCTCTAGTAGTTTTATAGTTTCAGATTGTTTAATTTTTTTCATCTATTTTGAGTAGACTTTTGTATATGGTATAAGATGAAGGTACAATTTTATTCTTTTATATATGGATATCCAGTTTTCCTAGCACCATTTATTGAGGCGATTGTACTTTTTCCATTGTATATTATTGGCAATTTTGTTGAAAATCTATTGACTACAGAGGCATGGGTTCTTTTCTGGGCTCTCTATTCTGCTCCATTGGTTGATGTGTCTATTGTTATGCTAATACCATGCTATTTTAAATATTATTGCTTTAAAGTATAGCTTGAAATCATGGAGTGAGATACATCCAGCTTTGTTTTCTTTTCTTATATTGCCTTGGCTATTTGCTTTTTGCTATGGTTCACATATATTTTAAGATAGTTATTTTCTGTACATTTGAAAAATGACATTGGAATCTTGATAGAGATCTCAATAAATATGTAGATAGCTTTGTGTAACATGAACATTTTTACAATATTAATTCTTCTAATCTATAAATAAAAAATATCTTTCCATTTATTTGTTTCTTCTTTAAATTTTTTTTTTCTTTTTTTTTTTTTTTTTGCTAATGGTTTATAGTTTTCAGCATACAGGTTTTTCACATTCTTGGTTAAAGTTTATATATTAAGTATTTTATTTCACTTTTTGTAGCCATTTTTAAATGGGATTATGTTTATTTATTTTTGATAAGTTTTTTGTTAGTGTAGAGGAGCACTACTAATTTTGGCATGTTGATTTTGTATCCTGAAACTTTACTGAAATTTTAATAAGTTTAAAATTTTAATAAAATTTTAATTTCTAATTTTGGTGAAATGTTTAGGGCTTTCTATATATAAGATTATGTTAGCCGGGCGCAGTGGCTCATGCCTGTAATCCCAGCACTTTGAGAGTCTGAGGTGGGTGAATCATTTGAGTTCAGGGGTTCAAGATCAGCCTGGCCAACATGGTGAAACCCTGTCTTTACTAAAAATACAAAAATTAGCTGGGTGTGGTGTGAGTCCCTGTAGTCCCAGCTACTTAGGAGGCTGAGGCATGAGAATTGCTTGAACCCAAGAGGCAGGGGTTGTAGTGAGCTGAGATAATGCCACTACACTCCAGCCTGGGCAACAACCAAGGCTCCATCTCAAAAAAAAAAAAAAAAAAAAAAAAAAAAAAAAAAAAAAAAAAAAAAAAAAAAAATTAGAATGTTATTTCTGATTCCAATTAGAACTGAGGATTTTAAGTTCTGGCTAGAATGTGCAGTGCTATCTTAAATAGATACAGCAAGATGGGACATCCTTGTCTTCTTTCAGATCTTAAGAGAAGACATATTAAAATTTTCATGTTAAGCATGATATAAGCTGTGGGTTTGTCGTATATACCTTTATTGTGTTCAGGTACATTTCTTCTATACCTAAATTTATTGCAAGGGTTTTTCATTATTATGAAATACTGTTGAATTTTGTCAAATATTTTCTGCAACTATTGAGATGATCATATGATTTTGTTCATCATTCTGTAAATGTGGTTTTTCACACTTGTTGATTTGAGTGTGTTGAATACTTTTTGCATCCCAAGGATAAAATATCACCTGATTTTGATGAGTGATCCTTTTAATTTGTTGTTAAATTTGACTTGCTTTTTTTTTTTTCTTTTTTTGAGGTTTTTGCATCTATGCTTATCAAAAATATTGGCCTGCAATTTTCTTTTCTTGTGATGTCCTGGTCTTGCATTCATATCAGAGTAAGGGGGGAAGAGGGAAATATTCCTTCTTCTTCCATTTTCTGGACTAGTTTGTGAAGAATTGATATTAACTCATTTTAAAAGTTTGGTAGAATTTAGCAGCAGTAAAGTCATCAGGTCCTGGTCTTTTCTTTGTTTGAAAATATTTTATTACTGATTCAATCTCGCCTCTCATTATTTCTATGGTAAGATTTTCTGTTCCTTTGGGATTCAGTTTTTGTAGGTTGCATGTGTCAAGGAATTTATTCATTACACCTGAGTTTTGTTTTTGTTTTTTTGCCTAGAATTGTTCATATCAGCTTCTTATAATCCTTTTCATTTCCGTGGTGTCAGTTGTAATCGTTTCTCTTATGTTTCTGATTTATTTGCTACTTTTGTTAGCTGTAGTTTTGTCAATTTTATCTTTTTAATGAATTGACTCTTAGTTTCACTGATCTTTTGTATTATTTTTCTAGACTCTATTTTATTTATCTCTGCTCTGCCCTTTATTATTTCTTTCCTTCTTCTACAATTGAGATTAGCTTGTTCTTCTTTTTCTAATTCTTTGAGGGATAACATTATGCTGTGTATTTGTAATGTTTCTTTCTTTTTCTGATACAGGCATTCCCCAAGTTTTGTTATAATATATTTCTTTTTTGTTTGTCTCAATATGTGTTAATTTTTCTTTTAGTTTCTTCATTGACTCATTGGTTGCTCAGGAACATGCTATTTAATTTTCATGTGTTCATAAATATCCCCAAATTGTCTCCTGTTACTGCTTTATTGTTTCATACCATTGTGTCCAGAAAAGGTAATTTATATTATTCCAGTCTTTTTAAAATTTGCTAATTGTTGTCTTGTAGTTTACCATATAATGTATCCTGGAAAATGTTCTGTGTATTCTTGAGAAAAAAAATGCACATTCTATTGCTGTTCAATAAAATACATTGTATATATCTGTTAGGTCCATTTGGTCTAAAATATTGTTCAAATCCGGTGTTTCCTTATTAATATAATGTGTGGATGATCTGTCCATTACTGTAAGTAGAATATTGAAGTCCCCTACTATTATTTAATCACAATCTAGCTCTCTTTTCAGATCCTTCAATATTTATTTTATTTATTTAGGTGTTTTGCCCTTGGCTGCATATTGTTTTATCCTCTTGATGGATTAACTCCTTTATTTATTTATTTTTATTTACTTATTATTGTTTTGAGACGGAGTCTCGCTCTGTCGCCCAAGCTGGAGTGCAGTATCGCGATCTTGGATCACTGCTAGCTCCACCTCTTGGGTTCAGGCCATTCTCCTGCCTTAGCCTCCCGAGTAGCTGGGACTACAGGTGCCCACCACCACACCCGGCTAAATTTTTTTTTATATTTTTAGTAGAGATGGAGTTTCACCGTATTAGCCCAGATGGTCTTGATCTCCTGACCTTGTGATTTGCATGCCTCAGCCTCTCAAAGTGCTGGGATTACAAGCATGAGTCACTGAACCTGGCCACTCCTTTATTTTTATATAATGTTCTTCTTTATCCCTTTTACAGTTTTTTATTTAAAGGCTATTTCCTCTGATATAAGTATTACTGCACCTGCTAATTTTGGTTTTATTTGAATGGAATATTTTTATTTTTTCAATCCCTTCTCAGTCTACTTGTGTTCTTAAAACTGAGTTTCGTCTCTTGTAGGCAGCATGTAGTTAGTTAGGTCTTGTTTTAAATACATTCACACTGTATGTCCTTTTATAAGAGAATTTAACCAATTTGCATTTAAGGCAATTATTAATAGGCAAGTACTTGCTACTGCCATTTTGTTCATTGTGTGTGTGTGTGTGTGTGTATGTGTGTATATATTATATATATACACATATATACAGTTTCATTATTTCTTTTTTGTTATTTTACTGTCTTTGTGGTTTGCTGGTTTTCTGTAGCATTATGTTTTAAATCTTTTTTATTTTTGTTTTGTGCATCTCCTAAGGTTTTTTTTTTTTTTGGTTGCCATGAGGTTTACAAGAATATGTTACACTTATAGGCATCTATTTCAAACTGAAAACAACATTGACTGCGTACAGAAATTCTGCACTTTTTGTCCTCACCCACATTTTATGTTTTTGATGTTTAAATGTACATCATTTTGTAATATTGTATGTATCCCTACACAGTTTATTTTAGCTCTTATTCTTAACAATTTTGTCTTTTATCCTTTATAGTAGGGATAAAGTTGCTTTTTGTATCACCATTACAGTCCTAGTGTTCTGAATATTGCTCATTATTACTTACATCATTAAGTTTTGTGCTTATATACATTTAATTTTATTAATTGGCAGCCTTTTATTTTATCTTAAAGAACTCTATTATCTTATTAACTCAATTTATCTTAAGACAGGCCTAGTGGTGATGAACTTCCTCGACTTTTGTTTATCTGTGAAAGTTTATTTTTTAAATTTTATTTCTCCTTTATTCTTGAAACAAAGCTTTTTTGAGTCAAATATTTTGGTTGTCAGGTTTTGCCTTCATTACTTTGAATATATACCACTCACTCTCTCCTGCAGAGCAGAGTTTCTGCTGATAAGTCCACTGACAGTCATACTGGAACTCCTCTATTTGTGATGTACTTTTATATCTTGCTGATCTTGGGATTTTTCTTTGTCTTTGATTTTTAATAATTTGATTATTATGTGTTGTGATAAGCTCCTTTTTGGATTTTTTTGAGACAGAGTCTCACTCGGGTCCCCCAGACTGGAGTGCAATGGCATGATCTTGGCTCACCGCAACCTCCGCCTCCTGGGTTCAAGAGATTCTCCTGGCTTAGCCTCTTTCCTCCTGAGTAGCTGGGATTACAGGTGCCTGCCACCTCACCCGGCTAATTTTTGTGTTTTTAGTAGAGACAAGGTTTGGCCAGGCTGGTCTCAAACTCCTGACCTCAGGTGATCCTCCTGCCTTGGCCTCCCAAAGTGCTGGAATTACAGGGTTGAGCCACTGTGCCCGGCCTTTGGATTACATTTTACTGAAGATTAATGAGCTCCCTGTATCTGGATGATGGCTTCTTTCTTCAGCTTAGGAAGGTTTTTCATTATTCTTTATTTATTTAATCCATTATTACTTTAAATATGTTTTCTGGCCCATTTTCTCTTTCTTCTACTTTTAAATTCTTATTATATATAGAGCTTAGATCTCTTCATGATGTGCCACATATCCTGTAGCGTAGGCACATAGGCTTTCTATATTCTTTTGCATTCATTTTTTTTTTTTTGCAAGTTCACTGATTCTTTCCTCAGCTTGATCATGCTAGGTGTTCAGACTTTTTATTTGCATGTTTCAGTTAAGTCATGATATTTTTCATTATTAAGATTTCTATCTTTTGTAAAACTACTTGACTTTTTTATGTATTGTTTTTCAGGTTTCATTTAATATTTCATACATATATTCTTGGAGTTCATTGAACTATTTACAGAGGATTATTCTGAATTCTTTTTTTCTGAATTTTATAGTTTTCCTTTCTTTAATGGCCATTATTGGAGATTTATTTGTTTCTTTTGGAGGTGACATAATTTTTTGAGTCTTTGTATTTGTTATGTCTTTGTGTTGATGTTTGCACATTTGTGGAGACAGAGACCATGTTCAATTTTTACAGATGTTCTTTGAGAGGGATAGACCTTTACTATTTATTATATCTTATGATTCTGATTGGGCTGACTGGTACTGACCCTAGGGAGATAAAGCTTGCTTTTAGATTCTTTAGATGTCTAGGCTGCTGTCTTTGGTCTGAATTTATGTGAGATAGCTACTTAGGTTCTGCCATACAGGGAGACCACTGGCTAAGCTCTCCAATCAGGCTGTACTTCTGGATGGGCATTGCAATCACTTTTGATGCAGCTGGGACACAAGATATATTCTCTGACCAGAAAGCACCCTTATTTGAGTTCAGCAGTTGGAAAGAGTTGTAAGAGAGGCCTCAAAGTTAAGTAGATCAGGATAGGTGGACTGACTGTTATGCTCAGTAGAAATGTAGTGTTGAGATCCACTAACCTCCATGAATGTGGTCTGGTGATGGGCTTTGAATCTGTAAGGAGTGCTGACTGAATTCCTTGATATGACAGAACTAGTGCCTGCTTGTTGTCTCATACTCTCATAATAATAAATTCCCTCATAATGTTCTAGGGGATGAAGGCTGGCAAGCTTTCATGGTGGCACAGATAAGCAAGTCTCCCAGCAGTTTCATGTTTGGTTTGAACGCTCCCAGGCTGAAGCAGAGAGAATCTGTAACAAACCCAGGACCTCTTCAGAATATGCTATGGGACAGAGGCTGGCAAGCTGGTCCCTGTAGCTCACATGAGTGAGTCTCCCTCTGTGTCACTGTGTGAATAGTACTATGTTGGAACAACAACTGAAGTGGGGTAGAGCCAAATTATAGGCTTTTACTTTCACTGCTGAGACTAATATCAGTGGGCAAATGAGCCTTTCTGTCAAGGCACTAGTGTGGGTAATTCTCCTTGGTAGATGGTTTTGGTTGCAGGCTTATGGCCAAAAGGGGTTGTAGCCAAGCCATTGAGGAACAGAGCAGTTTCTGGGTTTGAACTTGGGATCACCACTGGTACTCCTGCCACCTGGGTATGGGTGTGCATTCTGCAAATATTCCTCCTAGGCCTTGGGCTCCATTAGGGTTTTGAAACCTCCTGCCTGAATCCCAGGGCTTCCACGATGAGACTTTTGTCTATGGATGAATACAAAATTCTCGTTGTTGTTAGGGAATAAAAGTGGGTGACCTCCTATTCTGTCATCTTGTTGATATATTCACCCATGTCATAAAATTATACCCCCAAAATATACACACAAGACAAAACTAACAAAAACCTTGAGAAAGAAAGCACATTTGAGCAGAGAAGTAAAGGTAACATTTTAATTATCCGTTGATGGATAGGAAAAACAAACAAACAAAAAAGACAGAAGGTGGCATTCAGGCAGAGGAAATAACATAAAGAATGAGGAGAATTTGTAATGTGTTTAGGGAATGGCTAGTAGCTTTCAGTGGACAAAGTAAAAGGTAAACATAATATTAGGAAACATGATAGAAAAATAGATTTAACTAAATAGAGGATAACTTTAAACTTCAAGTCAGGAAGTTTAGACTTAATGGGGAGCCAGTTAACATTTTTAAGTTTGAGAATGTGATCAGGTTTGTTTTCCAGATAAATCACTCATGAAGAAGGGAAAAAAATGAGGTCAGGCACGGTGGCTCATGCCTATTATCCCAGCACTTTGGGAGGCCGAGCTGGGCAGATCACAAGGTCAGGAACTCAAGAGCAGCCTGGCTAATATGGAGAAACCCTGTCTCTACTAAAAATGCAAAAATTAGCTGGGTGTGGCCATGCATGCTTGTAATCCCAGCTACACTGGAGGCTGGGGCAGGAAAATTGCTTAAACCCAAGGGGCGGAGGTTGCAGTGAGCCCAGATCGTGCCGCTGCACTCCAGCCTGGGTGACAGAGCAAGACTCCATCTCAGGAAGTGGAAAAAACAAGGGAAAAAATGGATTAGAGGGCCAAGTGACTACAGCAGAGATAATTGTTAAGAAATAATTGGAATAGTTCTAGAGATACATGATTCAGAATTAACTAGGACAGGAATAATGAAAAATGAGATGAACAAAAAGCTATTAAATTCATGATGGTGGCCAGATCCAATTGTCTGGTGACTAAATATGGAAATTGGGATGCAAAATTATTTGAAGACAATTCTGTATTCTTATTCTGGGTGAATGTTTGGAGTTTAAAGCTAATTTAAATTCATATTAGAGGTAGCTTAGGCAGGAAGTCTCAGAATGTGAATTGCACACTATAACCGGAATTGCTGCAGTGATTTTCAAGGGAATCTCCATAGAACCAATCATCCATGACTCAGAGAAGTGGTTTTCAGACATGGTAGATCAACAGAATCACAAGATAAAAAAGGAGGGTTAAGGGAACCGGGAACAGGGGGAATGCGGGGTAAAGGGGATGGCTTTAAAACAAATCACATATCTGGCTTTATTCCAGATTTACAAAACCATATTCTTGAGAGATGGAGCCTCAAAATATGTATTTTAAGCTCATGCAGTGATTCTGTAGTCAGCTAAGTTTGTGAGCTGGCATGTTGACTTGCACAACTTCAGGGGATGCCAATCATGTCATGTAGTATTTGTGAATGTGAAAAAGTGCACAATGTACAAAGCAGTAATCAATGGCCTTACTTAAGTAAGTAAGGTTTAAGAGATTTCATTATTAAGAAAACACCCAAAGGCAGATCACAAATGGTGCAGAATGTAAAGAACAAAGAAAAAAAACAAGCCCAGATTGTAGTAATAAAAGCGAATGTTTCTATGGATATCCATAGGACAGGTCACAAGGCAGTGAAATAATAGCCATAACAAAGCTTCTGCTGTGCAACTTTCCAACCTTGCTTTATATACTTTGAACATTATAGTGGGAGATTCTATGAGGGCAGAATCTTTTTGTTCACCAGTATATCCCCATCATGTAATACAGAGGCCAGCATATAGAAAGTGCTCAACAAATATTCACCAATGAGATCAATAATTTATTCAACACATACTATCAAACTATATACATTTCCTAGACTCTGTGCCAAGTGTCATGATTATATAAACTAATAAGGTATTGTCCCTGCTTGAAGGGAGCCAAGTGTTTAAGAGTAAAAGACACATTTATTTGTAAACAAATAAGATCAATTAAATTACAGATTTGTGGATTGAAGATGGAGCAAAGAGGGCTTTCATCAGTCAAAAGCTAAGGACATTTTTTTGCCACATGAAATGCTATCTAGCTCGGGAGATAGGTGATGCTCTTATCTATACCTGACTCAAAGTGAGAGGCCTCCACAAATATTTTTATGAAATTTCAACTTTCAATAAAATCCCATTACTTTTCCATCCTACCACAATAATTAGAATGTCCCACATAAGTGGATGGTAAAAGATTAGTAGGCAATTTGCTTCTACAAACTTCATACTTTTCCTGGGAGGTTTGATATTCCACAGAGGCATGGTCCTTGGCACCCCCAGGCCATAAACATCCATTTTTTATCTTTCTCAATCTGTGGTCAATTAGCTCTAAGTGAAAGTAACAGAGGAAAGCCATTATGCAGATGTATCCATTAAGAGTCATCTTTCCTTAAAGGTCATGGAGAAGGAGGTGCAAATTGCTTTATCTGACAGTTTTGCTTATAATTAATGTCAGGACTCTGATTTTTACTATTATAGCTCAGCATCTCAAGGTCAGAGATTCTGTGCTAGTACAATCCTGTCCTTACCACAA
The DNA here is from genome assembly GCF_001698545.2 of Rhinopithecus bieti. Taxonomy (NCBI): domain Eukaryota; kingdom Metazoa; phylum Chordata; class Mammalia; order Primates; family Cercopithecidae; genus Rhinopithecus; species Rhinopithecus bieti. The sequence continues at coordinate 149,786 of NW_016810439.1, forward strand.
TATTTACATTTACATGTATCCGTGTTTCTTTAGCTTTTGAGTTTCTCCTGTCAAAGCTTTCCGACTTTTCTATTAGGCTACTTTTTTTTTTTTTAATTGGAAGCCTGCGCTTTAGTAATTACATGATCGTAGTCATGCTATTTTAAACATTTTGTGATAACTTTGTAATAAACATTTGGCTTATCTTTCCAATACATTTAGTACATTTATTTAATAAATAATTATATACTTTAGTTATTTATTAAGCTTCTTTTTTTGGTATATCCTTACAAGGAACAGGGTGAACTAATCCAGGGGTGACTAAGACAGCAGGTATGCGCGTCTTGGTAGAGTTCTGTATTTAATTATACGCGAATAAGAATAATCAACGTAAGATTTTTCTCAATATCATTTAATTCAATTAATAAAATTAGGCAATAACATCTAGTTATTATTTCAGTTCTATTATTTAGTCAAAGAGAAACTCATCAGATAGCGTTGATTATGACTTAACGTATTTCAAGGGTTTTTTAACTTGGGAATTTAGGGAAAATAACCAAAAGGGTTATTGAGAAGCAAAAACAATTTTAAGAAAAAGACATATAGGCTTACCGAATGGATAATTGTTCTAAAAAATATTAATTATGGCATAAATCTGAGAGCTTTATGTCTTTTAAATTATAATCAGGTTCCTAGTGGTACTGCTAATGGATGGTAATGAATTTTGGTACTTTTAATATTAAAATAAATTAGACTTTGGGAGCCGAACGGGCAGATCATGAGGTCAGGAAATCGAGAGCATCCCGCTAACACAGTGGAAACCCCGTCTCTTACTAAAAAAAATACAAAAAACTAGCCAGCGAGGTGGTGGTGCCTGTAGTCCCAGCTACTTGGGAGGCTGAGGCAGGAGAATGATAAACCTGGGAGCGGAGCTTGACAGTGAACTGAGATCCGGCCTGACTCCAGCCTGGGCAACAGAGCAAGACTCCGTCTCAAAAAAAAAAAAAAAAGAAATTAAATAGGAATATTAATAACTTGACCAGAGGCATGTAGTTCATTAACAAATATATATGAGACTAGAATTCAAACCTTCAGTCTTCACAAATAATGCTTATTTGTCTGTTTGTAGGTTTGTCTTACGTACACTACACTGCTCTCAACAGCCAACTAAGAAAATCAAAAGCACCCATGGATTTTTGATATTTAATAAAATGATCTTGGCCGGGCGCGGTGGCTCAAGCCTGTAATCCCAGCACGTTGGGAGGCCGAGACGGGCGGATCACGAGGTCAGGAGATCGAGATCATCCTGGCTAACACGGTGAAACCCCGTCTCTACTAAAATACAAAACTAGCCGGGCGAGGTGGCGGGCGCCTGTAGTCCCAGCTACTCGGGAGCCTGAGGCAGGAGAATGGCGTAAACCCGGGAGGCGGAGCTTGCAGTGAGCTGAGATCTGGCCACTGCACTCCAGTCCGGGCGACAGAGCAAGACTCCGCCTCAAAAAAAATAAATAAATAAATAAATAAAATGATCTTGTTGCTCCAAGTGCAATATGATTGAAGAATTGGCCTCCCCCAGCCAAGCCATGCCTCTGTGGAATATCAAACCTCCCAGGGGAAGTATGAAGTTTGTAGAAGCAAATTGCCTACTAATCTTTTACCATCCACTTATGTGGGACATTGTAATTATTGTGGTAGGATGGAAAAGTAATGGGATTTTATTGGTTACACACACACACACACACACACACACACACTCTAATACATCATTGAGTTCTTAGTAACCTTTTAATCTATTTAATTCAGAAACCTTAAATTAGATGTGGAAGAAACATGCTATTAACCAGAACAGTGAGAGAATCCATTAGCAATGGACCATGACGTTACATCTCTTTCCCCACTTGCAATAAAGAGTGATCAAGTGCCTTGATTGATTGGAACATCTTAGGTGTTTCCTAATTGCACAAAGAAGCTGAATCACATTTGCCTTATTTTATGAGAATTACATTAAAATGATTTTAAAGTTCATCCTGTATATCATACTACCTTTTAATATATTCCATAATCAGAATGAATGATCATCTGGAATAGATTTAAATGACTTAGAGTGAAAATAGAGAAAGCATTCACCTATCTCAAACTGTTTGCTGATTAGTCATGGTATATAACATTATCTATCTATCTACATACACATTTATGTAACATGTATAAACACCCCCTACACATATCTATCTACCTATCATCTATCTGTATTTACTGTTCTTTATTCCTTAGATATTCATACAGTTAGATCCTCTGAAATGTTTTAGATCTTAAATATCAACCTATCTGAGAGTTTCTCTTTGACTAAATAATAGCAACTGAAATAATAATTCTAGATGTTAGTTAGCTAATTTATTAATTGAATTAAATCCATATTGAAGAAAAATCTTACGTTTGATTATTTCTTTATTCCGTATAGAGTTAAAACAAGAAACTCTACTCCAGAGCAGTACCTGTCTGTCTTAGTCACCCCTGCATTAGTCACCTGTGCATGTAATGATACCTACCAAAAAGAAGCTTAATAAAAACTAGTATAGTATTTATTTATTAAATGAATGTAGAAATATGGAAAGATATAGCAAATGTTATACAAAGTTATCACCAAAATGTTTAAAATACATTGACTTACAATCATGTAATACCAACCAGCTTCCAATTACCAAAAAAAAAAAAAAAAAAAAAAAAAAGAACCTATATATAAATCGGAAACTTTTGACAGGAGAATAAAGCAGAAACCCAAAAACTAAAGAAACATGGATACATTAACAAACGTAAGCATCAGCAAAATCAGAAAAAGGGACCAGGTACCTTGTCTTTTACTGAAATGCTTTTTCATTGCATTATTTAACACAGGTATGTGAATGAAAATTAAATTAATTGTTAGTTAATAAAGGTAATCACTATCTCTGTCCTCCTTTCCATTTTTACATATGAACTCAACAAAATATGCACTCTTTAAATATATGTTATTCATCTGTCCCCAACTTTACCTATATCCAGTTGAGAAACATAAAATAGTCTTAGGCAAAAATAATGATTTTATGAAGAAGATCATTTAAGGACTCTTTAAAACAGCTTGTTGGAATAAAAAAAAAAAAAAAACATAGGATTTGGGAAGACATCTGATTTCCTCTCAGAGATTTAGAAAGCTAGAAAAACATTACTCCCAGTCATAAAAGAAAACAAAACAAAAAAACTGAACAAATGCAAAGTCATGAATTTCCTTTAATCTGAGGTGAGATTACCAGGGAACAAATTGGTCTGAAATCTAAAGAGAGGCAGATGACAAAATCTAGGAAAATAAGACATGCATACTGAGTTATTTGGGGGTAGACACAACGAGATGCTGGTAACAAGAGTTCATCTAGAGAGGTTAAAGAATTGGTAAATGTTTACGATCTTGCAGTGGAAAGAGTGTGAGTCTTTGGGAATCACAGAACCTGGGGAGGCTGAGTGCTTTTCGTGGTCTTTCTCTAAAAATGCCCCTGTGTACTCACTGAAAAGATTGGATAAGACTGCAATAAAGTATCACTTGTGGAATATACCTGGGAGAGGAGAAGAGCAGCCGTTGCAGGAGGGGCACAAACTGCCTTCACATTCTTCCTCCCCACCCCCCTTATGGAGCAAAAGCTTTCTTCTGTGGGGACAGACAACAAATAAAATCATTCCAAGTCACTCATGAAAACCCATCGCAGCTAAGAAGAGCGAAAATTGGGGGAAGATTTTGTGTGAGCAATGAAGGAATATGTGATGGCTCAGAAAAATGACTTGGAGAAATGCAGGCAGACTTAGCAGTCCTCATGTCCCTATGAACAGAGTGTCTACGTAATCAGCCACCCACCTTCAGACTAACAAGTGTTAACTAACAAATAACTATCAAATACTGCTGAAGAAAAAAAAAAAATAAAGAGGAGAAAGAACATGGAAATAAATGCTCTCTGATGGGCAGCCCCTAGAGCTGAGGGTAAAGAAGATGTTAGGGAAAAAAAAAAACACTATCTGGTAAACTAGCCATTACTTGTATCATTAAAAATCTGAGACACAGTTGCAGAACACAAAATCAACATACAAAAATTGGTAGCATTTCTATTTGCCAGCAGTGAACGGTCTGAAAGAGAAAAAAGTAATCCCATTTACAATGGCCACAAATGAAATACCAAGAAATTATCTTAATTGAAGAAGTGAGAGATCTCTACAATGAAAACTTTAAACACTGATGAAATAAATTGAAGAGGACATCAGAAAATGGAAATATATTTCATGTTCCTAAATTGGAAAGATTAATATTGCTAAAACGTCCATACTACCCAAGCAATCTACAAATGCTATGCAATCTTATCAGAACACCAATGACATTCTTAAAAGAAATAGAGAAAACAATTCTAAAATTTATATGGAACCAAAAAATACTCAGAATAGCCAAAGCTATTCTATGCAAAAAGAATAAAACTGGGGAAACCACATTATCAGATTTTAATAATACCACAGAGCTACAATTACCAAAACAGCATGATATTGGCATCAAAACAGAAACATGTATCAATGGAACAGAATAGAGAATCAAAATACAAATCCATACATCTACAGTGAACTTATTTTTGACAAAGTTGCCAGAAACATACACTGGGGAAAGAATGATCTCTTCAATAAATGCTGCTGGGAAATTTGGGTAACCATATAAAGAAGAATGAAACTAGACCCTTGTCTCTCAATATATTAAAAAAATCAAATCAAAATGGATTAAAGACTTATATAAGACATCAAACTATGAAACTACTAAAAGAAAAGATTGAGGAAACTTTGTAGGACATTGGTCTTGGCAAAAAATTCTTGAGTAATACCCCACAAGCAAGGCAACCAAAGCAAAAATGGACAAATGGGATCAAATGAAGTTAAAAACCTTCTACAGATCAAATAAAACAATCAATAAAATGAAGAGAGAATTCACAGAATGGGAAAAAAATCTTTGCAAACTATTCATCTGGCAAAAGATTAATAACTAGAATATGTAAGGAGATCAAACAACACTATAGGAAAAATATCTAATAATCTGGTCCAAAAAATGGGCAGGAGATCTGAATTGGCATTTCTCAAAAGAAGACATACAGATGGCAAATAGATAAATGAAAACATACTCAACATCATTGATCATCAATGAGATATCATCTTATCCCAGTTAAAATGGCTTATATCCAAAAGACAGGCAATAACAAATGCTAGCTAGGATTTGAAGAAAAGGGAACCGTCATACACTGTTGCTGGGAATGTATATTAGTACAACCACTATGAAGAACAATTTGGAGGTTCCTCAGAAAACAAAAAATAAAGCTACCATATTATTCAGCTTTCCCACTGCTAGGTATATACCTGAAATAAAGGCTATCAGTATATCAAAGAAATACCTGCACTCGCATGTTTTTTGCAGTACTATTCACTATAGCCAAGATCTGGAAGACACCTAAGTGTTCCTTAGTAGATGAATGGCTAAAGAAAATGTGTTACATATACACAATGGTGTACTATTCAGTCATAAAAAAGAATTCGATATTGTCACTTGCAGCAACATGGATGGAACTGGAGGTCATTATGTTAAATAAAATAAGCCCGCAACAGAAAGATAAACTTGACATGCTTTTACCTATTTGTGGGAGCTAAAAATTAAAACAATGGAACTCATGGAAATAGAGAGTCAAATGATAATATCAGAGGCTGAGAATGGTAGTGGGAGTTTTGGGGGAAGTGGGGATGGTTAATGGGTACAAAATACTAGTTAGAAAGAATAAATAATATCTAGTATTTGAAAGCACAACAGGGTGACAGTCAATAATTTGTACACTTAAAAATAACTAGAAGAGTATAATTGGATTGTTTGCAGTACAAAGGATAAATGCTTGAGGTGATGAATACACCATTTATCTTGATATGATGATGACTATATACCCACAAAAAATAAAAAGTAAAAAAGTAAACAAATAAGTCTCAAACACAGGACAACTTCTAAATCAATGGCCTGCATTTAAGGCCTAGAAGAAAGAAGGACATGCTCATTCTCAGGCATAAAAATAATTTACTTCGTTATGTACTGTTCTGCACATGTTTGGCTTTCAGGAGAAAAATAAAGGCATATAAAGTGCCTCAACCAACTAGACATTTCTATGCAAAATAACAAACCCACAAGTAACATTATGCTACATGGGGAAAAGCCGAAATTCTTTTCTCTAAGAACTGGAATAAAACAAGGATGTCCACTTTCCCCACTCCTGTTCAATCAACTGCTGGAAGTCCTAGTCGGAGACATCAGATAAGAGAAATAAATAAAAAGTATCTAAATTGGAAAAGAAGTTGAATTATCTCTCTTTCCAGATTAGATGACATTATATTTAGAAAAACATAAAGGCTCCCCCCAAAAGTCTCATAGATCTTATAAATGAATTTAGGAAAATTGTAGGATACTGAATCAATGCACAAAATCTATAGCATTTTACACACTGATAATGATTTAGCTGAGAATGAAATCAAGAAGGAAATGCCATTTACATTAGCTACAGAAAAAAAAAAAAACCTTAATAATTAATTTAACTGCGGAGCTAGAACACATTTACAAGAAAAGCTACAAAAGACTGATAAAGGAAATTTAAGGGATTATAACTGAATGAAAAAATATCTTACGTTCATGGATTACAAAAATTAATATTGTTAAAATGGTCATACTTCCCAAAGCAATCTATAGGTTCAGTGTAATTTCTGTCAAAATGCCAACCTCATTCTTTCACATAATTAGAAACAAATCCTAAAATTTGTATTAAATGAAAAAAGAGCCCCAATAGTCAAAGCAATCCTGGGTATAAAGAAAAACCAGGAGGCATTACACTACCTGAATTCAAAATATGTTACAAAGTAGTAATTGTAGTAATCAAAACAACATGGTGTTTGTAAGAAAGAAAACAAAAACCACAAACAAACAAACAACAAAAATAACAGAAAAACCACATATGCCAATGGAACAGAATGGAGAATCCAGGAATAAATTCACATATTTACAGCCAACTGATTTTCAACAAAGGTCCCAAGAACAAGAACATACGGTGGGACAAGGACAGACTCTTCAATAAAAGGTGCTGAGAAAATTGGATATCCATATGCATGAGAATGAAACTGGACCTCTCTCTTGAACCATATGCAAAAATCATGTCATGATGGATTAAGAATTTAAACAAAAGACCAAAAACTATACAACTACCATAAGAAAGCATATGGAAAACATTTCAGCATGTTGTTCATGGGAAATTTTATGATTAAGATGTAAAAATCACAAATGAAAATAAAGAAATGCGACTATATTAAACTAAAAAGCTTCTGCATTGCAAAGAAAACAATCAGTGGAGTGAAGAGACAACCCATAGAATGGTGGAAAATATTTGCGAACTATTCATCCAACAAGGAACTAATATTCAGAATAAACAATGAACTCAAACAACTCAATAGCAATAAAAACAAATATTCCCATAAAAGTGGGCAAAAGACATAGACAGATATTTCTCAAAAGAAGGCATACAAATGGCCAACAGTTATATGAAAAAAATACTCAGCATCATTAATCATGAGGAAAATGCAAATCAAAATCACAAGAAGATATAATCTTACCTCAGTTTGAATGGATTTTATTAAAAAGAAGAAAAATAACATATGGTGAAGAGGAAAGAAAGAAAAGAAAACTGTTATACACTGTTGGTGGGAATGTAAATTAGCATAGGCACTATAGAAAACAGTATAGTGATTTCTCACAAGATTAAAAATAGAACTGTCATACAATCAAGCAATCCTATTACTGGGAATATATCGTACTACTGAGTATTTACCAAAACGAAAAAAACAAAAAACCACGTGAGTATATCATAGGAATACCTGCACTTGCTTGTTTATTGCAGCATTATTCACAATAATAAAAATATGAATAAACCTACGTGCCCATCAGTGGATGAATAGATAAATAAATATGGTAGATACACAAAATGGAATGCTATTCGGATACAAAAATAAATCATATCATTTGAAACAACATGGATGGAACTGGAAGTGATTATGCTAAGTAAACCCATGCACAGAGAGATTAATATCACATGTTATCACTTATATGTGGGAGTTAAGAAACATTGATCTCATAGAAGTAGAGAGTAGAATGATAGATGGATACCAGTGGCTGTGGAATATGTATGGGTGGCAGGGCAGGATAAAGACAGGTTGATCAATGCAAACAAATGCACAGTTAGATGGAAGGTATAAGTTTTAATATTTGATAGCAGAATAGGTTGCTATATTAGCAAGAATGTATCTTTCAAACTATCTAGAAGAGAAAAGATCAAATGTTCCTAAAACAGAGAAATAATAAATACTCAATGTAAGGGATACCCCAAATACTGTGACTTGATCATTACACATTCTGTGTATTTAATAAAATATTACATTTAAATATGTAAAATATTATGTATCAAAAAATTATTGCATTCGTAAAAAAATTATTTCAATTGAATGCTAATTAGTAATAAAAGGGAAAGCATACAATAACATAATCAAATATTAAAAGCATGTATTTAAACACATATAGCAGACACTAAGAGGCAAATATAGTGTGATTCTAAACAGGCAAAAATAATATTTGGCAATACAAATAGAACAATGATTAAATCTGGAAATAGTGAGAATTCATTAGAAAGAAGAAAGAGCTTTTAATAATTTATATCTTAATGAAGATGATGGGTTTCCATGAATTTCCATGGGTTTAGAAATTGACTGAAACTCATTGAATTATACACATAAAATGAATAAATTTTATTGTATGTAAATTACATCTTAGCAAAAAACAGTAAGGGGAGATATCCAACTGTGTAAATAATCACAATAAATATAAATGGATTAAAAAATCAACTGTAAAGTGTCAACCTATGGTTAAGCAAAATTAATTTATATACTCTTTAGCAGAAATAATAAAAAGATTGAAAATATAAATTAAAAAGTTACCAAAATAAATTTGCTTTAGGTTTATTAATATCAGACAATATAGGCATTAAAGTATAGGCAATACTAGAAAAAAAAGTGGGTCACTACATGATTTAATTTAATTTACCAGAACAGTTTGGAATTTACTCATAGTGCCATGTATATATATATAAGAGAATTTTTTTAAAATATGAGAACAATTTTACAAACAGAGGTCAAAGTTTAAAATAGTTTTACCACTATATTATACATCAAAAAACTCAATGGGAAATAAATCAGATAAGAGATATCTAGAACTAGGTTTGGAAATCAGTTATATGATTATTCATACATAAGACAGTTTACATCAGACCACTAGAATTAAATTAATAAATGAATATTAATATCATGTACAGCATTCAAGCAGATTAAAAATTAGAAAATGATGTGTTATAAAACACATACACACAAAATAGTACGGTGGGAAAATAATATAGATAATATTTTTCAAACCTACAAGCTGGAGAGGAGACAAAAAAGTAGTGATGACGGTCTTCAAATAATCATAATTGTATTATATTCTAAGTAAAGCATCTAAAAAATGACAGACTTTCTTTAACAGAGACATAATGTGTAGAATCTAAAGTCAGCCTACCTCTTCTTGAGTACTAGCAACACCATTAACTTAATTGTATCTTAAGGCATATTATTTAAAGTTGCAAAGCCACAGTTGACTATAACATAAATAACTAGTATACCTATTTCATAGAGTTTTGTGGGGAGTGAGAAAAGAATGTGGAAATATATATTAAATGTTTAAAACACCTATGACACAAACGGAATAATTTGTGAATTTTAAGTATTATTATTAGCCTCATCTTACAATATGTTGATGAGTAAATCAATTTATATATAAATGCTTTGACCAAAAGAAAAAACTGATAAAGCCAGGAGAACCTGGGTCTAGAAAATTTAAGACGATGAAGTCATTTGAGAATTCCTAATATCCATGTAGTATAGTTTGGATGTTTGTCCTCTCCAAATCTCATGTTGAAATGTGATTTCTAATGTTGGAGGTGAGGTCTGGTGGAAAACAGTAGGGTCATGGAGGAAGATCCCTCATGAGTGGTTTGGTGCCATCTTCGTGGTAATGAGTAAGTTCTGGCTCTATGAGTTCACATGAGAACTGGTTGTTTAAAAGAGCCTAGAACTTCCTCTTCTTTTATTTATTTATTTATTTATTTATTTATTTATTTATTTATTTGCTCCTATTCTCATCATGTGACATGCTTAACTCCCCCTTTGCCTTCCACTATGATTGCATGCTTTCTGAGGCCCTCACCAGAAACAGATGCTAGCACTACACCTCCTGTACAGCCTGTAGGATCATGAACCAAAGTAAATCTCTTTTTTTTTTTTTTATCAGTTACTCAGTTTCAGATATACCTTTATAGCAATGCAAATGAACGAATACAGAAAATTGGTACTGAGGAGTGCAGTGTTGCTATAAAGATACCTGAAAATGTAGAAGCAGCTGTGGAACTGGGCAACAGGCAGAAGTTGGAAGAGTTTGGTGGTCTCTGAAGACAGGAAGATGAAGGGAAGTTTGAAGCTTCTTAGAAACTTGTTAAGTGGCTGAGACCAAAGTGCTGATAGAAATATGGACAGTGAAGGCCAGCCAGGCTGAGGAGGTCTCAGATGGAAATGAGAAATTTACTGTGAACTGGAACAAAGATCATTCTTGTTACACCCTAGCAAAGAACATGACTGCATTGTTTTTATGTCCTAGGGCTTTGTGGAAGGCTGAAGTTTCTAAGCAGCAAAGTGTTCAAGATGTGGCATGGCTCATTGTAACAATCTATGATCAGATATAAAGCAAAGCAATGACTTAAATTTGGAAATTATATTACTATTTCAAACGAAAGCAGATAATACAAATTTGGATAATTTGCAGCCTAGCCATGTAGCAAAGAAGGAAAAGGCATTTTTAGGAGAGGAATAGTAGTGAGCTGCAGAGCAACTATGTGCTAGAGAGATTCACCTGACTAAAAGACAGCCAGATACTAATATCCAAGACAACGACAAAAATGCATCGAAGGCATTTCAAAAGTTTCTGGGACAGCTTCTCCCATCACAGGCCCAGATTCCCAGGAGAAGATAATGGTTACATGGCCCAGGCCCAGGGTACCACTACCCTGTCTCACCCTGGGAGGCTTCTCTTTGCATTCCCACTGCTCTAAGTCTAGCCATGGCTCAAAGTACAGTACAGCTCTGGCCCAAGTACAGCTCTGGCCACCACTGTAGAGTGTGCAAGCCATAAGCTTGGTGCCATAAGCCTTGGTACCATAAGTCTTCATGGCTTCAATGTGGTGTCAATTCTGCAGGTGCACAGAATGCAAAAGTGAAGGAGGCTTGGCAACTTCTACTTAGATTTCAGAGAATGTATTGGAAAGCCTGGATGCCCATGTAGAAGCCTGCCACAGAGTCAGAGTGTCCACAGAGAGACTCTACTAGAACAGTGGCAATGGAAAATATGGGGTTGGAACTCTCATACAGAGTCCTCATTTGGGCACTGCCTAGTGGAGCTGTGGAAATGAGGCTACCACCTTCCAGAGTGAAAAATGATACCACTAACAGCAGCTTGTACCCTGAGCCTGGAAAAGCCTCAGGCATAAAACTCCAACTTGTGAGAGCAGCCATGTAGAATGCACCCTGCAAAGCCACAGGGGTGTAGCTGCTCAAGGCATTGGAAGCCCACCCTTCACTCCAGTGTGCCCAGGATGCAAGACATGGGATTAAGGATTATTTTGGAACTTTAAGATTTAATGCCTGCCTGACTGGGTTTTGAATTTGTGTGACTTCTGTTGCCCCTTTATTTTGACCAGTTTCTTCCTTTGGGAATGGGAATATCTATTCAATGACTGCATCACCAATGTATCTTGAGACTAAGTAACTTGATTTATTTTTGAGGTTCATACATTAAAGAAACTTACTTTGAGTCTCAGGTGAGACTTTGGACTTTAGACTTTTGAGTGATGCTGGAGTGATTTAAGACTTTGGGGGACTATTGGGAAAGTATGATTGTGTTTTGCAATTTGAGAAGGACAAGAGATTTGGGAGGCAGGGACAAAATGATATAGTTTGGATGTTTGTTCTCCTCAAATCTCATGTCAATATATGATTCTTGATGTTGGAGGTGGAGCCTGGTGGGATATGCTAGAATCATGGGACTGGATCCCTTATGAATGGTCTGATGCTATCCTCACAGTAATGAGAGATTTCTCACTCTGTGAGTTAATGAGAGATCTTTTTGTTAAAAAGAGCCTGATATTTCTTGTTTCTCTGGCTCCCTCCAGTGCTATGTGACTTCCTTCTCCCCCTTTGCCTTCTGCCATGATTGTAAGCTTCCTAAGGCCCTTACCATGCCATGCTTCCTGTACGGCCTGCAGAATCATGAGCCAAAATAAACCTCTTTTTTAAAATAAATTACCCATTCTCAAGTATTCCTTTATAGCAATGAAAATGGACTAACACATCAAGGTAGGGAATACTACTTATATTCACGAACAATATCTGTGAGTTTAGAAAAATACGTATCAAGATTCTAAGAGAAATGAAGGTATTTTCCTTTGAGCAGAGACTTTATAAGAGAATAAGGATCAAGGAAGATGTATGGCATTCTAAGGGAAAAATAAAAGGCAAGTGATGAAATCACAAGTGATCATAGTTAAAAAGGTGGCACTATAGCTAATAAATTATTTTGGCCACAGAAAAACTTTCCAGTGAGCAATGACTTCAAAAGGAAAATATATCAAACAGCAAGAAAAAAATACAAAATAGTGTCCTAGAACTGTAAAACTAAACAAAGAGGATTAAATCCCAGAATAGAGTGAAATAAAGCATACTAAGAGCAATCTAAGGCTTTTAAAGCCCAGAATAATATGAAAAAGATGGAATAGAACCAGAGCTTGGGTTGTAATGTTAATAGCCAATAGACATCAAGTAGAGAAACAGAGTTTCAATTTTCTATTTTGTTTTGTAAGAATAATAATTCTATCCACTGGAAACAAGAAAAAGGTTTTCTAAAGAATAATAATCTTTAATCTTTAGTATCCCACTCACTGAAGAAGTGGTAAAGAATATTTGAATTCTAGAAAGAAAACAGAAGAAACCAGAAAGCTGCAGAAGAATGAATTCTTCAGCTTCCGTAAAGGTAAAATTTAAAGATGCCACAAATTATAGCACCTAATGTAGATTCCCCAAAATACCTAGTCCAGATACAAAACAGATGGTCTGTGAACACTCAGAAAAGGAAGCACATAACATTTGGTCTCAGCATGATCTCTGTAAATGAAAGATGACAAACTAAATTTATTTCCTTTTTTTGATATAGCTCCCAGACAGCTAGATGAAAGAAATGCCCCGGACACAATACATCTGGAATTTAGAAAAACATTTGACAAGTTCTCAACTGTCCTTGTGGACAAGCCAGAGCAATGTGGGCTAGCTGATAGTGCATGGGATGGACGTGAGCCTACTTCTGTGCGCATACCCAGGGTGGTAATTTATGAAACAGTGTCAGGCAGGTGGAAACTGTCTAGCACCATGTCCCAATGCTCTTTTCTTGGCCTTGTTTTATTCAACCTATTCATCAATATCTGCTTGAGCTCTTGTAGCTGTGTGTAAGCATATCCAAAGCAGAAGAGAAATTCACTAGCATTTATTCAGCAGCCACTATGTGTTTGTCATAGTGCATATATTATCTAAATTTATCTTTATAACAGCCCTATAAGGTAGAGGGTATTAGCCCTATTTTACTAGGAAGCAAATTGGAACTCAGAGAGTTGAGATACTTGTCTCATAACCAGCACGTAGTTGAACAAGGAAATAGGTTTGTGTAATTCAAGACTTTATGGCCTTTCCACTGTATTATGCTATCTTAAAATAAAGATCAACTGCAGAATGTGATTATCATAAAAGTTATTGCTGACTCCTGTTATATTAATAGTCATTTAGTCACCTGATTAATGGAGGCAGTTAGTTAACCATGCTCTGCAGTGGTCTGACTATACCCGGAGTTATGGGTGCAGGTCTGTATTACATGTTTAGAGAGACATATAAAATGCAGAGTGTTGAGATAATAACTCGGTTTGGGAAACCAGTTATATGACTAGTTGTCTGGCCAATAGAAGACATATACAGTTAGGATAGTTGTTTTTGAAAACCAGAGAGTCTATAAGGGAAAGGAGATATCCCATAATAGAGTCTAAGTAGTAAAAAGTAGTAAATTATAGAACAAATAAGTAGCAGTTACAAGAACAGGGCACTACGTAATAGCACTATGTAGATAAGAGGACATTACAAGGAAGTGAATATTCTACCTTGTAGGGTATCCACCTCTTTGTAGTTGAGCAAGCAATAAGGAGCATCAATTTTCCAAGCTGTTGTAAGGGAGATTTTTTTTTTTTTTTTTTTTTTTTTTTT
>NW_016810439.1:164619-183181 GCF_001698545.2 Rhinopithecus bieti
TTTCTTTCTTTCTTTCTTTCTTTCTTTCTTTCTTTCTTTCTTTCCTTCCTTCCTTCCTTCATTCCTTTTTCTTTCTTTCCTCTGTCACCCAGGCTGGAGTGCAGTGGAGTGATCTCAGCTCACTGCAACCTCTGCCGGTTCAAGTGTTTCTCCTGCCTCAGCCTTCCAAGTAGCTGGGATTAAGGCTTGCGCCACCATGCCTGCCTAACTTTTTGGATTTTTAGGAGATGAGGGGTTTCACCATGTTAGCCAGGCTGGTCTTGAAGTCCTGACTTCAAATGATCTGCCCGCCTCAGCCTCCCAAAGTCCTGGGATTACAGGCATGAGCCACTGTGCCCGTCCCTGTAGCATTATTTCTATATTATATAATATACTATAAATATATTAAAATAGGATAAGCATGCCATTCATTTTATTCATTTAGATAAGACCAGTGTTTTGACATTATTATGACCAAACTACCTAATCACCATATCCCCAATTTTACCCTAAAACAATTTATACAAAACCCTTCTCTTTTCAACTGTCTTTTTTCACCTTTCCAATTATACTTTTCTGTCAAGACTTCACTCATTTTTTTCTTTATTTGAAATCACTCTAGCCTACAATGACCTTACCACTCTGAAATTCTAAGCTTCTGGCCATATTGTACTCTCTATCAGATAATTTGCTGGCATCTTGTATTATGTCTTAATTTATTATACTTTATAATTTTTAATTTTTGTGAGTACACAGTAGGTATATGTATTTATGGGATATGTGACATGGTTTGATACAGGTATGTGATGTGTAATAATTACGTTATGAAAAATGGGGCATCCATTCCCTCAAGCATTTATCATTTGTTTTGCAAACAATCTGATTTTATTCTTTTAGTCATTTTAAGCCATTTCCTGTTTGCCCTGAGAAATGAGTGCTGGCAGGGAGCTATACTTTTTTTTTTTTTTTTTCTAAATGGAAAAATGGGTGAAAATTGTACTATTAAATTATTATTGACTATAGTCACTCTGTTGTCTAAAACAAGGCCTTATTCATTCATTCTAACTATTTTTTTGTACCCATTTATCCACTCACCTTCATACTATCCTTCCCAGCTTCTGGTAACCATCCTTGTACTGTCCATCTCCATAAGTTCAATTGTTTTGATTTTTAGATCCCACAGAGATCATGTAAAGTTTGTCTTTCTGTTCCTGGCTTATTTCATTTAATAAGATGTCCTCCAGTTCCATCCGCATTGTTGCAAATGACTGAATCACATTCTTTTTTCTGAGTGTGTCTTTTTGCTACTGAGGACAGGGTTAATAGCTTAATGTCTTGTGTCACAAAATAAGTCCTTTTTTTTCATAAAGGTATGACCTAAATGCTCCCAAGTTCTTAAAAACATTTAGAATTTTAAAAATTCTATTTTGGCCTCAAACTTAAACTTTGCAAATCAAATGTTTAAAAAAATTGCATATTAAATGTTTAATTAATAAACAGAATATATTAGCAAATAAATTTCACTCTATTTATAAATTTTATTTAATATAACATATGTATATTTGTGCTTTATATGCTGATATGCTGTGGGTTGAGAGGGGCATGGAAAAAAGAGTGAAATGATCTTATGATCTTATTTCACACAACATATCACTCTGGTTAGGCACATAGCAATTGCTGAAATAATTCTTGCTCAATTAAATTTGATTGATTTTAACAACAGACTTAATTTAAAGCTACATTAATAAAGATACTGCAGTAATAATGGGCAGATAAACATAAATAAATGGAACTGAACACAGAATTCAGGAATAGATCCACACATTTATGGTCAGTTGATTTTTGACAAAGATGAAAAGGCAATTCAAAGGGGAAAGATAAGTCTTTTCAACAAATTGTGCTGGTACATCTGATATTTGTGAGATAACAAAAATGAGCATTAATCATTTTCTGACATTACACATACACCAAAATAAATTGAAGTTAACCATATCTCATAAATATAAATGCTAAAAAAAAGCAAAGCTGGAATAAATACAGGATAACATTCTTGCAACCTTGGAAGTAGACTAATATTTCTTAGAACACACACGAAAAAGCATCATTAGGAAAAAAAAAAACCTGATATATTTGACTTCATAAAATTAAAACCTATTTATCTTGAGAAGAGTAATTCTTATAACTCAATAACAATAAGAGAAAGACACCTATCAAAAATAGAATATTTTAAGAGATACTTTGCCATAGAAAATACACAACTGGCCCCAAACTACGTAAAGAGATGGTCAACATCACTAGTAATCAGGGAATTGCAAATGAAAACCTCTATGACAGGGGCTTTCACTTCTGATCAAGATAGACTCACAGGTATCAAATTCATACGGAACGGAAAAGGAGTCCAAATAGCAAAGACAATCCTGACAAAAAAGAAGAAAGCTGGAGGCATCACACTACCCAACTTCAAACCATGCTACAAGGCTACAGTGGCCAAAACAGCATGGTGCTGGTACAAAAAGAGACACATAGACCAATGGAAGAGAACAGATAACTCACAAATAAGACCACCCACCTACAACCAACTGATTTTTGACAAACTTGACAAAAACAAGCAATGGGGAAATAATTACCTATTTAATCAATGGTGCTGGGAGAGCCGGCTAGCCATATGCAGAAAATTCAAACTGGATCTCCTCTTAACACACTATACAAAATTTAACTCAAGGTGAATTAGAGACTTAAATGTATAGCCCAAAACTATGAAAACTCCAGAAAAAAATCTCGGAAATACCATTGGGGTCATAGGCACATAAGACATCAGATTGCTCATAGGAAACAATGCAAATGAAAACACAATGGAGCAACATCTTTAAAATACAACAGAAGAAAATTGTTAACACGTAAGTCTAAAATATCTTTCATATATTAAGAAAAAATAAAGATATTTTCAAATATAGAGAAACTAAAATAAATTCTCATCAGCAGAACCACACAATGACAATGTTAATGGAAGTCCTTCAGGCAGAAAGACAGAGTATCTTTGCTTTTCACAGAACATGCAGAACACATTCCAGCCTCTAGGCCTTTGCGCTTGCCATTTCCCCTGTCTGGGGCTCTCCTATTGCAGACTTATGAATGACTTACTCCATTCCTCCACGCATGTATCCTCTGTTCCAACATCTTTTCCTTTGAGAGACTTTCCCCAAGTGCCTGAATTAAGATAACACCCTCTACAAACCCGCACTCTGTTTCTCTTCATATCACTTACCACATCAACAAATTATATTGTGTGTAACCTAGCACCCTCCTTTTTATTTTTTGACCCAGTTAGTGGTTACACTATGTGTTCACTTGTGAAAATTTATAGAACTGTACAAGTATCATTTTTGCATTTTTATATGTGTGTTTATTTATAGTTTTTCAGTGGCTCATACCTCTAACCCTAGCAGTTTGGGAGGCCAAAGCAGGAGGATCGCCTGAGGCCAGGAGTTCAAGACCAGCCTGGGCAATATAGGGGAACCCCCATCAGTACAATAAATAAAAATAAAGGCTTTCATTTACAATAATGGTAGACCAAGTAATTTGGGCTAGATCTTCTACTGAGAACATCTAGAAAAGCTGACAACTAAAAATTAAAAAAAAAACAACTGAGCTGGGTACAGTGGCTCACACCTCTAATCCCAGCTTTTTGGGAGGACAAGGTGAGAGGATCGCTTGAGCCCCAGAGCTTGAGAATAGCCTGGGCCACATATGGAGACCCCATCTCTACAAAAAAAAAAGATAAAATAAGAATAAATTAATTAAAAACACCCTCTTGAAGACATCAGTGAGCTGGCAACAATGAAGAATTCCTAAGGAAGCACAAAAACTTTGGTAAGGGAGCTGTTTTCCTCTCTGTTCCATTCTGTTTTGTAAGTGGTTGCTGAGATGTTGAATGGCTATGTTGATAAACATAGCCATTTTAATAAAAACATTTAAAAAATAAAACCACATTGTGACACCACCACACAGTCATTAGAATGGCTAAAATTACAAGTACTGTCATGACTAAGGATTGAGGAAGATGTTAAACAGCTGAAATTCTCATTCACTGCTGATAGGAATGAAAAAGTATACAGAAACTTAAACATGATTTGACAGTTTTATCTAAAAGTTTAACCTCTCCTAACCATTCTATACCTAGACATCTTGCCCCATAAATTAAAACATATATTCACACAAAGACATGTATACAAATGTTCCTTGAAGCTTTGTTCATGATAGCTAAGAACTGGAAACAACTCATCAAATGAAGAATATCCATTAAGAGCTGAATGAAAAAATAATAAATGTAATTGTGTATGATTAAATTCTACTCAACAATAAAAAGGTATGAACTACTGCTGATACCACAAAATGTGAATAAATTTCAAAATTAATATGCTAAGTGAAAGAGGCCAGACACAGGCTAGTATGTACTGTATGACTATATAAAATTGTAACAACTAGAAGTAATCTATAGTGACAAAAGGAAAATTGGTGGTTTCCTGTGTCTGGGAGCAGAAGGAGGGATGAACTGTAAAGGGGTATGAGGAAACTTTGAGAATAATATAAAAGATTATGTATCCTGATCATTCCATGAGTAGACACCTTTCAGAATTCATTAAATTGTGCCCTTTAAATGAATGAGGTATATCGACATAAATCATACTTCATGGACATTGATTCAAAATGTAGTGTTGCTTGGTTCTCTCTTGCAGACACTTCTTATCTTCTTCACTTTTACTTTTCTTCCCATGCCTTTACCTAGTCTTGGCACTAGAAAAGCACAGTGAATAATGTATAGAACTTTCTCATGTTTGGCTCCAAATTATATATTAGCACAGGTTAGAAGTCTGAATCTGCCTCAGTCAAGTCATTTTCTCTCAAAAACTCTACTATTCTAAGAAATTCTTTCTGTAGTTTCCAATATGTGACACTGCCTGAGTTTGGCTCTCCAGCTTTACTGGGGAAATGAAGTAGCAATATGCTGGTAATGGATATGCATTAACTACGTGCAATTACCATTCCGGACCACATGGATCAGACTGAATACCATCACCTGAAGCCTTCTGCCATGTATGTAAAATCCATAAAAATGGTAATTTGAGAAAAGGCAGGATTTAGTAAGTTATGGGAACAGAGACCTGCTCTCAGGGCATTATTATGTAATGAGAGTTTGTTCTTACAAAGCAAGGCTTTTAACTAGCAGTTTCATTTGCCAAATGTGGTCTCCCACTGGAATACTCGGTTAACGCTACGGTTCAGTACAATTGTACAGCTTTCAGGGAGATGCAAGTTGTTGCACAGAAGTAGACCCTTTTCTCTCTAGATCATGGAGGTTTATTTGAGCAGCCTAGTAAATCTGGCAGTTTCGTTTGTAATCTGATGGTAGTTTCCTCATTACTGAAAGCATCCTTCATTTGTTAAGAAAAAAGAGGTGCTTTTTATTAAACTTTAGCCTCACTACAGTCTTGTGTATTAAATGAAACAAGTGTTATTTTATTTTTATGAATAAATATAAAACAAAGTCACAGAGAGATTGAGTAAAGGACAATGAATGCAACCTATAGAGCAGTCAGATCTGGATTTGGATGCGAGCTCTGCCAATTTTCTTTGAGCAAGTCACAATCTATTAGAGCTTCATGCATTTTCTTTGTAAAATAAGGATACACATATTTGCCTGACAGATAGCATGTAGTAAGGACAAATATATGCATAAAATGCTTCATATAGTTTTTACAATATCCAAGACATAAGCTATATTATCCAAGATACAGCCTCTACACAAAAGATACGTCTTAGATAAACTCTATCATGATGAACTAATTTAAAATTAAGAGCTACTAACCATGTTAATTAAAAAGGTGTATTAAATACCCACAAGGAAAATATATCACACTGAAATGATCAGGAAATAACTGGCTTTTCTGAAAAAAAAAAAAATGGCTTACTACCCCCCTCACCACCCACAACTCCACCCCTTGCCAAGTACTCCCAAATGCTGTGCATGGGGAAAGTCAAATAACTGCCAAGTAAAATGACAAAGTATAACATTTTAAAAATAAATGTAGATGTAGCACAACCCGAAAAACTCAAATATCTTAGACTCACTTAAAGCAATTGTGAATTGACAGAAACTAATGATGGCAATAATTCTTAAAATTAATGAGTGTTACATAGAGTTCATTTTCTGATTCAGCATGAACTCTACAGAACCTCATTCTATAAAATAATAAGAGGTAATTCCTGACTTATTTACATAATCTGACATTTTGCAAGTGATGAAAGTGATGGCTGGGATACCACTTTGATAGCAGATTAATTTCCTTTGAATTTAATTTACTATCTAGCGACAACCTAAAGTTGGGTTATTTTGCTTTATACTAGTGTAACAATTTTTCATTTGTAGAAATACAACAATGTATTTTCTAAATATACTTTCAGAGTGTCCTCTGCAGAGGCAGGCCAGTTATTCCACTGGATTTAAAGGGATGCTACAGTCAAGACTTCTAATGTAACATAACATGTTCAAAAGAATTCACAGGCTGTGAAATCAGGTGGATGCTGGATTAATTCCCAGCCTGGATGTGTACATTACATACAATCATGAATAAAACCCTTAACTTTATTCAATCTGTTTATTCACTAGGAATATCAATAGTTATCTCACAGGGGTTTGGAGAACTAAGGTAAGATTTTTAAATTGCCTTTTATGTAGTAGACACTCAACAAATAATAGTTCTTTCAGCACGTGGAGGAATACTGGGCTATTTACCAACCAACACCGATTTTTCCAATATTATTGTTCTCACATCACATTTATATCTGTGTATCCACTAATTTATTATTAACATGGATTACTATTAACAAGATAAATGAGTCCCTAAGGCTCTAAAAAATTACCAAAGGATAGAAAGTAACTACTGGTCTTTATGTTTCTAAGGACACTAAATTCACAATGTACTTGGCAGTAATTTATTGCCCAATGAGGTAATCCAGACTTACAACCTTCAATGCCCTCTTCATATCGTGGGCTGTGCCTTGCAGAATCAGCAAAACAACTTGGCAAACTACTAAGGCTACATTATTCTATCAAGGCTCAAGTTGCTCTAAATGTTATAGGGAAATAAAAGTATTGAGGCTTTATTCGAAAAGTGAACCGATATACTTTCTTTCTCTATAAGATATCCAACAGATATCTTGGAGGAAGTATGCTAGAGCTAGATGTGGATCATGATCTCCAAAGCTTATTTGTCTTTAGAAATCTAAAGGCATAGAAAAGGAAATAAAATATTTTCTCTTTTCCTTTCTTCCTTCTTTCTTTTAATGAATATTTTTTGAGAATATATAGACCCATCACGATTCTAGACACTGAGGAAATAGTAATAAACAAAATAGATGGGAATGAATATGTCAGTAAGGGAATCAGACAGTAAAAATAAGTATTAAGTGGTCCGCATGCTTCTGAGTGCTATGGAGAAACACAAAACAGGGTCTGGAAGACAGGAAAACCTGGGATGAGATTGCTTTATTGATATTTTACAAAAGGCAATCAGGAAGATTTCACTGAGGGGACAGTATTTGAGTAGAGGAAGTGAGAGTGAAAATGTAAGGAAGAGCATTCTATACTTAACTGATGAACAGATAAAGAGCATATTCTTTTGGAGGTCCATCAAATAATTGAGACTATCTGAAATGAGTCAGGAAAGAAATGGTTGGTAAAAATCTAGAGTTAATGAGGACCAGATCATTAAGGGTCTCCTAAGCCGTTATAATGACACCAGCTTTCATTCTAAATGAGATGGGATGCTACAAAGCTTTTGAACAGTAGTCTGATGTACTCTAATTCATGTTTTTAAAACACCACTCAAATTTCTCTTTTGAGAATAAACTATACAGGGAGGCTAAGTAGAAAAAAAAAAAAAAACACGTAAGGGACAATTGCTATAAACCACATGAAATTTAGCAAAGACTTGTACTTTAATAGGAGTGAAAGAGTTGGTGTATTTTGAATATAATTGAAAGGATAAGCTTTGGTTTGGTTTTGGATTTTAAAATAATGAGAAAAGTAAGTTTTGCTCTTGGAAATAGTAGGATGGAATTGACATTTCCAAAGATTGAGAGGAAAACAGATTCATATTGGAGGAGAAAATAAATAAATTTGATTTGGATATTTCAAATTTAAGATATGTGTTACACATCCAAGTGAAGATACAAGCAGAACAGTTCATTGAATTTATCCTGAAAAGATTAAATGTCCTTTTAAAAGTAAATATTGCAATAGTTTTAAAACAGCGTGGTTAATGTTAAGTTAGTTTTAAATTTTCAGTAAAATATGATGTGTCTTAAAAGGACTGTACTCCCCAAAGCATTCCTCACTAGGAATTCTACCAACCTAATACATAATTTTTTAGAACCAGTATATTAAATTTTTAAAGTTACTTCAAGGTTTAACTCCAGGCCCCTTTTAACTTGGCCATGTAATTTTCCTTCTTTTATGAGATAAGAAAGGAAAACAATATTGGGCTCCTAATGTGTGGCTATGAGTCTAAACACCTGATTATCCTTAATTCTCACATTAACCCTGTGAGTAGGAGTTATTTCTGTTTGAAAAATAAGAAAACCGCCTTTAACTAATTAAGGGGCTTAACCAAAGATGCCCAAATAACAAAAAGAGCTAGAATTCAAATCCAAAGGACACTGTATTTTTTTCACTAAAAAATTTCCTTGCCAACAGAGTGATGAAATTAGCCAGAGTGAGAAATCAACCAACCTCTTGTATAAATTGAGAAAGACTGATGGGATTGAACCAGGGTTGAAATGTGACTGTTATTTTCCTTATTCTCTTTAGATCAGGCTTGATCAAAAAGTCGGCTTAGTGTACTATGTAAAATCCTATGTTAATATGGAACCAATTTTAGACATGTTTCAGCTACCATTTACACTCAATTTAATTTGTGTATTTAAGGTTTGCTCCATAGAGAATCTCTTTCAGTTCTTTCCTTTCCCACAGGACTCTTAATTGCTCTATCACCTCCATGTGGTGCTTCTCCAGCCATGACTCAACGACTTTAAATGACTGTATTTATTTTAAGAGAAACTTTAGTGCCTATAAAAACAGCATGTTCTCCTGCAGCACATCTGTTCTCTCTCTGAGTTTTATATCATCACTTTGCCAGAGGTTTTACTTGATAATTCGAGGGAACTTGATGTGCTCTGATTCAACTGGATTCTTATTGGCAGTGAGTATAATTAACTTAACGTTTAGTACGTACTATGTACTTAGGACTGTGTGATCTTTGCCCGATTCCTTAACTCTGATCCTTAACGGCTTCATATGTGAAAAGGAAACAGTCATCCTTGCAAGGATGGGTTATAGCTATCCTCTTTACTTCTATTTTAGTTACCCTTGAGATTAGTGACACACTAATGGTTTTATCTAGTATTTATATTTGTACCCAAAGCCATGTACTTGATTTCTTTCTTATATTTCCAATATTCAGGACTCTTAATGACTTAGAATATTAAAAATGGAGAAAATGATATATAATGTTTGCTGGGCTTTGTGCTTGCATCAGATTTTGAAATGAATCTATCTTGCCTTAAAATGTGATTTTTCTAGTGAAGTATATTTTGGCAGATACTTGCCATTAAATTGCCATTAAATTTAATGGTTGTGTCTTTACTTTAATATATATCAGTTAACGTAAGAGCTGGGATCATGATTAATTGTAAACATGGGTGTATTGTTTTGGTGTGCTGTGGTGTCAAACAAATTCCTAACATCTGATACAGGTTAGCCAGTCTTCCTCTGTCTTTTAACTTTGCCATCTTGGAAGCATGTGGCTTCCAAGGTTATGGCAGCAGGGAAGAAAGGGAAATGTACAACTGTCAAGAAAGTCATTAATTGTGCTCAAACAGTTCATTGGCCAGGAGTAATAATTTGGCTCCAATCTAATTGCAAGAAAATTCAGTGAGTACCAAATCACTGGTAAAGAGGAAGTATCTATTTCTCCTTAAGAATTGAACATCAAATTCCTCTGTATGCCATCTGGATTCTACTGATTCAAGGAGAACAAATCCCAGCTTAGTAGTTCTGTATCTTACCGAATTTTACAGCAAACAATAAAATCCTAACAATGAAATTTATAGCTGGAACACAGAATGCTGGCAGAAGTTAACCTATTTTAAATTAACAAGAGCACACAAATATAAATGAATGCATGTTTAATGACAAGAAATATTTTATCCTCCTTCATAGTATGCAAAATGCATTAATGGTTTTATAATTGTACATCATGGAATTTGTTTTCTTTTAGTAAATACTAGCATTCAATAATTCATTAATCTCTATTAACTCTCAGCTAGAACTGAGTAACAGTACACCTAGGGATGATAGTTTTAGTTACTCAAAATAAGTCTTGCCTGCAAGCACTGTATAAGCACTTATCTTTGTTTAAAGTAAAAGAATTCTTAAATCACAGGAACAGATGTATTAAATTTCAATCGAAGTCTGGGGCTTCAACTTTGAAAAAGATGTTTTAGACACCAAACTGGGCTTTCTTTTGCTGCTTACGTTTTTTGTTTGTTTGTTTTTTAAATGTAGAGAGTTCTCAAATTGATTGATTGTCTCTAAAAGGTTGGAATCCTCTAAAATAAAACCAATTTGACAAAAGCTGTCATAAAATAACTGAGCAACATTGGGAGAGTAAGGAAGAAAATAATAAGAAAATTAAGAAATGTTTGGTCTCTTTGATGAAAGCCAACTAAAATCTGGATTTTTAATGTAAAATTAATTCACTATAGAAATGCTTTTATCATTGGCATTATACTCCCCAAGAAGTTACAATGAAAGTGACAGATGAAGCAATTTCTGGATAATTCCAGAAAGCAAACAAACACAGCAAAGTCTGTATCCATATGTGAGCTTATGCTTCACTGCGATTTTTATATTTCATCCAAGTCTTTGCTCACACATGGACACAGGGAGTTAAGACGAATAACTAAACTTTTCAGGTTTTTAGTAAATGTTCATTAAATTTTACAACATGGTTACTAACCAACTGTGTTTATAGAAAATAGCCCTGTTGAATACAGGTCTATGTAAATATACTGTATGTAATATGAATAATAAGGAAGTGTGGTGAATCTGTGAAGGTCCAAAAGATTATGAGTGGTTTGTGTGTTTTTTACTAATTATATGTTTTTTCTCATATATGTTGTGGCTAGATTTAATTCTGGTGATAATAGTAGTACATGCTTATTGCAAAATACTTGGAAAATAAAGAAAAACAGAAAAAAATAAAACCTATAAGTAAATATTTCAAGAAAAAAAAACAAATGTTTTGATTTGTTTATTTCTGTTCTTATTCCTAGGAACATATCAATTATGTGAAAATTCAGGCCATCCTATATTTGTCTGATATATAATGTATATTCTCCTCTACTTACAATGTAATTATGACCTGATAAACAAACTGTAAGTCAAAAATGCATTAATACCCCAACAAACCCATTGTAAAGTCAAAAAATTGTAAGTTGAATCATCATAAATAAGGGACTGTCTGTTTTCTAAGTCTGGTTGTTAATGACTAGATGATATGCACAAGCTTGTGTACATACATGCCATGATGCTTAATAGCCCCTATTTTGGATATTTGAGCTACATCTAAAACCTTTACTATTATAGTAAACACTGTACTGAATACCAAAGTATATAAATCTCTATCAACCTATCCCATTTGTTTCTTGATCTGAAATGTTATTTTAAGGTTGCATGTTGGGCTGTTGATAAATTTTGCCAAGTTACAATGGCATTCCGTGAAACAATCAAAATAATATTTTAGTTATTTAAATTAATAAAATATACACATTACTCATAGAATTGTTTATATGCATTGAGAAACTGAGTGGTTTAATTTATAAAGAAACTGTGAAAAAGAAGGATCTCAGTAAGAGGAGAAATCTAAGATTATTACTGAATGGAATATGTAAGATTTGTACATCAGGAGGTTTTGACCATAGAGAATGGGTTAAGTGAAGCAGAAAGTGTGCCAACAGAACAAAGTGAGCAAATGCTCATAGCATGGTTTTATAAGATAACATATTCCCTTCTGGAACAGAATAGTGAGTAACTCATAATAAAGTGAGAAAAAACAATTCCGATTTATAGGATATGGGAAACAATTAGTATTTGAAAGAAAAAATAGAAGAGGATATTGCTGAAGTTTTTAGGGTTTCTAATATGATTGCAGAATGGAGTTCTAGAAGCATTATTTTAGAAATCTGATTTATTTTATTAGTACTAGTTAAGCAATACTGGTTGAGGAAAGAGCACAGTATTGGGAAACAAGATATTGCCAACAGAACTATAAATGTTTTCAGTTATTCTTTCCAATTTCTTATATGTCTTGTGAATTTTTTAGCGAGGCATTGTCCTAGACAATACAGGTACAAAGGTTAACAACAGAAAATCTGCATGTCGTGAGGACTCATAAAGTAAAGGGGAGGGGATAAGTAATTATTAGCGAGTTTATATTATACTACTGAAGTATAATGCAGTAAAATAGTAGAGAAATAACACAATATAATAATGGGGGTCTTAGAGCAAAACAAAGGAAATGAACACGTTTGTAAGGAAATATCAGAGAAGATTTGATGCTGAGGTGACACTTAAACAATATGCAGGAGTTTTCGAGAAGTCATTCCAAGCATAGGGAAAAGTACACACAAAATTCTGGAGACCAGTACAGGCATGGTGGATTCAGGGAAGCACTGTTAGTTCAGTAGGGCTATAGTCCCAGACTGACATTCCACTCAGGTGGAAAGTGATGCCAGATTCAATTTTAAAGATCTTGTAAGAAGTTTGTGTTTTATCAAGTTGTGTCAAAAACTCAATGAAAATTTTAAGCTGGTAATTAATGTCATCAGATGTGCATATTAGAAAGATAATCCTAGCAGCAACGTAGGGAATTGGATAGAAGAGGCAAGAATTGGAAAAAGGTAGACCACAAAAGGGATAGAGTATGCATTTTCAATGAGGGCAATAGAACCCTCAAAGGGGTAAAAATTGGCTGGGGAAGAGGAATCTTAGCTATTAAAATGATTTGTGAACCACAAAAGCTCAATCCTACCCCAAACAATTTTATTGCCTGGCATTTAATTTCTCTCGTTAGGGAAAATATATCTAATTTTGGTAGGGAGAGTATATTTAATTAAATGTTCTAATGAACAAATAGTGATTTTAAATTAAAATATATTAGTTTTCCTCTTGGGAAAGGATAATGAAAAAAAGTTAAGAAACATAGTGCTAGACTATTACTCCAATTTTTGTAAAAGAGAATCTTAAGAAGTTGAAATAGGAAATTTTGGACAAGAGATAGAGCAATAAATTGAAGAAATACTTAGGAGGTAAGATTGTTAGTAAAAAATGCCCCCAGCACCTTGTGTTTCCTTGTAATGGTTATTCTTATCCAAATTAGACTTTTAAAAGATTATGAGTATCCCAACAACTTGAGACTCTGGCAGTCAATTTGCATCTACAATACAGTAGTATCCCATTGGTCACGGTTTCACTTTCTGTAGTTTCAGTTGCCCATGATCAACTAGGGTGTGAAAATATTAAATAAATATTTCCAGAAATAAACCATTCATAAATTTTAATTGTGCAACATGCTGAATAGCAGGATGAAATGTCACACCATCTCTGCTCTGACCCATCTGGGATTTGAGTTATCCCTTTGTCTAGTGTTTCCACACTGTGTACACTACCAGCTTGTTAGTCACTTAGTACCTCGTCTAAGTTGTAAGACCAAAGAAACAATATATATAAGGTTTTTGAAGTACCTGTAGTTTTAAGCATCCACTGGGGGTCTTGGAATGTGTCCCCCCCAGATAAGGAGGTACTACTGTAAATTACATCTTTGTGCAATCTAACACCCAAAATTTGAATTAAGTTTGTATGTTGGTTCTTTAAATAAATAGCACAATTAATAAGAAAGTTGTCAAGTAAAATGAGGCACATTGTGGTTTTGTCCTCTTTCTTGACTCACACAGATACTACTTTACATATATTCATAGATAAGTAGATTATATAAGCTACTCCAAAATTAGCTTGTGAAGAGAATCGGCTTGATTTTCTGCCTGAATTTTTAACTTTGAGAGATAAATTTTAAGTGACAAACTGGGGTTACTGCTCTCTAAATAGCTTGACTTAAATGCTCCCTACCCTTTATTCCATAGTAAGTGTTTGAATTATGAGACTGTAGAAAGTCCATGAAATGTATTCTAAAGATGCAGAAAGTGTTAATGGTTGTTTGCTAGAGCTAATTTGTACTAGAAAAACAATGTAAAAATAGTCCACAATAGCGTCTAGCTAAGCCACAGCATATCTACGTAATAAAAATCTATGCAGATATAAAAAGAATAATGCATATATGTGTATATGTATTTATATACATCATGTATAAATGTGTACATATACATATATGTGTATAATATATAAACGTTATAAATATATTCTGCAACTTTTTTCACCTATGATCTAGTATATATTGACATGTCAAGATACACACAAACAGGCACACACAGCAATTTTATATACATATAGGTGTGTGTGTGTATATATATGTAAAGATATACCAGTATTAGGTGAAAAATTACAGTTGATTAAACCTTGAAAAAATACAATAAATTTACATAAAAAATAGGAAAGACAATAACAACAGAATGTATACTTTTTTGATACATACACAATTATGTATTTCTATGCAGAAATTGCTGAAATAATATGCTAGAACACATTAATATTAGGGATATGTTTGGATCTATGTCCTCAACAAAATCTCATGCTCAATTGTAATCCCCAATATTGGAGGTGGGGCTTGGTGGATCGTAAACTAGTTCAACCATTGTGGAAGACAGTGTGGCGATTCCTCAAGGATCTAGAACTAGAAATACCATTTGACCCAGCCATCCCATTCATTACTGGGTATATGCCCAAAAGGTTATAAATGATTCTGCTATAAAGACACATGCACATGTATGTTTATTGCAGCACTATTCACAACAGCAAAGACTTGGAACCAACCCAAATGTCCATCAATGACAGACTGGATTAAGAAAATGTGGCACATATGCACCGTGGAATACTATGCAGCCATAAAAAAGGATGAGTTCATGTCCTTTATAGGGACATGGATGAAGCTGGAAACCATAATTCTCGGCAAACTATCACAAGAACAGAAAACCAAACACTGCATGTTCTCACTCATAGGTGGGAATTGAACAATGAGAACACTTGGACACAGGAAGGGGAATATCACACACTGGGGCCTGTTGTGGGGTGGGGCGAGTGGGGAGGGATAGCATTAGGAGATATACCTAATGTAACTAATGAGTTAATGGGTGCAGAACACCAACAGGGCACATGTATACATATGTAACAAACCTGCATGTTGTGCACATGTACCCTAGAACATAAAGTATAATAATAAAAGAATAAATAAAATTAAAATTAAAAAATAAAAACATAAAAGGGAGCATAAATGTTTGGAAAATTTGCAGCCTGTGCATATGGTAGAAAAGAAAAGCCTATTTTCAGGGGAGGAATTCAAGCAGGCTGCAGAAATTTGCATAACTAAAAAGAATGCAAATACTAATATTCAAGACAATGAAGAAAAAGCCCTAAAGACATTTCAGAAACCTTCATGGCAGCCCCCCTCATCACAGACCCAGAGGCCTAGGAGGGCAAAATGGTTTCATGGGAAAGGCCCAGGGCCCCACCTTGCTGTGCAGCCTCAGGAACTCCAGCTTCAGCTGTGGCCCAAGGAGGCACAGGCAGGACTTGAGTTGCTGCTTCAGAAGGTGCAAAAAATAAACCTTAGTGGTTTCCATGCAGTGTTAAGCCTGCAAGCATGCACAGTGTAAGAACTGAGGCTTGGGAGCCTCTGCCTAGATTTGTCCAGGCAGAAGCCTGCTGCAGTGGTGGAACACTCATGGAGAACCTCTACTAGGACAATGCAGAGAGGAGTGTGGGTCTGGAGCCCTCACACAAAGTCACCACTGGGGTACTGCCTATTAGAGCTGTAAGAAGAGAGCTTCCATCCTGCAGACCCAGAATGGTAAATCCACCAGCAACTTGCACCCCAAAAAAGCAACAAGCTCTCAACATCAGCCTGTGAGAGCAGCTGCAGAGGCTGAACCCTTCAAAGTCACAGGGACAGAGCTACTCAAGTCCTTGGAATATTATCCTTTTTGTGAGTATTCCCCGGATGTGAGACATGGAGACAAAGATTATTTTGGAGCTTTAAGATTTAATAACTGTCTGCTGGGCTTCAGACCTGCATGGGGCCTGTAACCCCTTTCTTTAGATTTCTCCCTTTTAGAATTGGGGTACTTACTCAAGCCTATACTCCCATTATATCTTGAAAGTAACTAACTTGTGTTCAATTTTGCAGGCTCATAAGGGGAAGAAACTAGCCTTGTCTTGATGAGACTTTTGACTTTTAATTTTTGAGTTAATGCTGAAAGAGTTAAAACTTTGGGGGTTATTGGGAAGGCATGATTTTATTTTGCAATGTGAGAAGGACATGAGATTTAAGAGGGATCAGGGACAGAATGATATGGTTTGGATCTGTGTCCTCACCAAAATGTCATGTTCAATTTTAATCCCCAGTGTTGGAGGTGGGTCCTGGTGAGAGGTGATTGGATCATAGAGGTGGTTTCTCATAAATGGTTTAGCTCTGTCCTGTTGGTTGCAATAGAGTGAGTTATCGTGAGACCTGGTTGTTTAAAAGTGTGTAGCACCTCCCCCCACCCTCTTCCTCTTCCTCTGGTCATCTACAATGAGCCTGCTTCTCCTTTGCCTTCTACCATGATTGAAAGTTTCCTGAGGTCTACCCAGGAGCCAAGCAGATGCCAACATTATGTTGTTTGTACACCTTGAGGAACCAGGAGAAAATTAAACCTATTTTCTTTATAAATTACCCGGTCTTAGATATTTCCTTGTAGCAATACAAGCATGAACTAATACAATTTGTTACTACCAAAGAGTGACAATGAAGAATCAGAGTTAGGGACTGGGAAATATTTGCTGTTAATGTTTTACTCTTCTGCAGTACATTTATAACTTGATCATAAAAAAAGTTTACACTTAATTGTTTTACTTCATTATTTGCATTAGTGTTTAGATTGGAAATGTGTATATGATACTTCAAATTCACTCATTAGTATTCCATATGAGCTTGAGAAAAATATGTATGTCAGTATTTCAGTATCAGAGTTTTAAATATGTTTATTGGGCCAAGCTTGATAATTATGTTATCCAAATTTTCTATATTTCTATTCATCTTTTATGCTTCATGATCTATTAGTTTATGAAAAGTATGTGAAAATATTACCATATAGTAACTGATTTATTAATTATATTCTGACTTTTTTACTTGATATGATTGAGGCTATACTATTGAGTATTGAATACATGGATAAATACATATTTTTGACAATTTGTTCTTTCTATCATCATTCAATAATTCTTGTTATTTTTCCTGCAATTTCTAGCATTAAAATTCATGGTTAAATAAACAAGGCTGAGTTTTGTCATAGAGGTGAAATGGTTTGAATTATCATATATTGCTGGTGGGAGTATAAATTTTATAACCACTTTAGGAAATTATATTTGAATGTAACAACTAAAATCGAATATACACATTCCTTATGATCCAACAATTCTACTCCCAGATGTATACTTAGCATGCT
Organism: Rhinopithecus bieti; assembly: GCF_001698545.2. Taxonomy (NCBI): domain Eukaryota; kingdom Metazoa; phylum Chordata; class Mammalia; order Primates; family Cercopithecidae; genus Rhinopithecus; species Rhinopithecus bieti. The sequence continues at coordinate 182,374 of NW_016810439.1, forward strand.
TATGTCTACTAAGCCAATGTATGTAAAAATATTCATGGTGGCATATTTTATAATATCCTCAAACTGGAAACATTCCAAATATCCATCAACAGTGCATGATGTACACACATTGTAGTAGTAAACTTATACAATCAATGTAATATAGCAATAAAAATGAATTCAGACACGTGAATTAAACCTACAAACTTAAATGTTGAGTAAAAAAGTAAAACCTAAAAAGTACTTGCAAGCAATACTAAACCACATGGAAGTGAGAATAATATTCAACTTTAGGGATAAAGAGTAGATATTGCTTGATAGGGTGTATGAGCAGTGCTTAGGAAAACTGCCATTTATCCTTTCTTTGATTTTGCTAACAGTTACATAGTTTTTTTGTTTTATGGTAATCTATTTGTTATTATGTAAATTTATGTTTTGTGTACCTTCTTGTACATTTAAAATACTCAATGATAAAAAAGCAAAAATAGACCGGGTGTGGTGGCTCATACCTGTAATCGCAGCACTTTGGGAGGCCAAGGCGGGCAGATTACCTAAGATCAGGAGTTTGAGACCAGCCTGGCCAACATGGCAAAACCCCATCTCTACCAAAAATAGAAAAATCAGCTGGGTGTGGTGGTGAGCGCCTGTAGTCCCAGAGTACAGAAGCTGAGACAGGGGAATTGCTTGAACCCGGGAGGTGGAGGTTGCAGTGAGCCGAGATTGTGCCACTGCACTCCATCCTGGGTAACAGAGTGAGGCTCTGTCTCAAAAAAAAAAAAAAAAAAAAAAAAAAAAAAAAAAAAAAAAAATTATTTTCAAAAAAAAAAAA
>NW_016810439.1:184359-190847 GCF_001698545.2 Rhinopithecus bieti
GTAAACTAGTTCAACCATTGTGGAAGACAGTGTGGCGATTCCTCAAGGATCTAGAACTAGAAATACCATTTGACCCAGCCATCCCATTCATTACTGGGTATATGCCCAAAAGGTTATAAATGATTCTGCTATAAAGACACATGCACATGTATGTTTATTGCAGCACTATTCACAACAGCAAAGACTTGGAACCAACCCAAATGTCCATCAATGACAGACTGGATTAAGAAAATGTGGCACATATGCACCGTGGAATACTATGCAGCCATAAAAAAGGATGAGTTCATGTCCTTTATAGGGACATGGATGAAGCTGGAAACCATAATTCTCGGCAAACTATCACAAGAACAGAAAACCAAACACTGCATGTTCTCACTCATAGGTGGGAATTGAACAATGAGAACACTTGGACACAGGAAGGGGAATATCACACACTGGGGCCTGTTGTGGGGTGGGGGGAGTGGGGAGGGATAGCATTAGGAGATATACCTAATGTAACTAATGAGTTAATGGGTGCAGAACACCAACAGGGCACATGTATACATATGTAACAAACCTGCATGTTGTGCACATGTACCCTAGAACATAAAGTATAATAATAAAAGAATAAATAAAATTAAAATTAAAAAATAAAACATAAAAGGGAGCATAAATGTTTGGAAAATTTGCAGCCTGTGCATATGGTAGAAAAGAAAAGCCTATTTTCAGGGGAGGAATTCAAGCAGGCTGCAGAAATTTGCATAACTAAAAGAATGCAAATACTAATATTCAAGACAATGAAGAAAAGCCCTAAAGACATTTCAGAAACCTTCATGGCAGCCCCCCTCATCACAGACCCAGAGGCCTAGGAGGGCAAAATGGTTTCATGGGAAAGGCCCAGGGCCCCACCTTGCTGTGCAGCCTCAGGAACTCCAGCTTCAGCTGTGGCCCAAGGAGGCACAGGCAGGACTTGAGTTGCTGCTTCAGAAGGTGCAAAAAATAAACCTTAGTGGTTTCCATGCAGTGTTAAGCCTGCAAGCATGCACAGTGTAAGAACTGAGGCTTGGGAGCCTCTGCCTAGATTTGTCCAGGCAGAAGCCTGCTGCAGTGGTGGAACACTCATGGAGAACCTCTACTAGGACAATGCAGAGAGGAGTGTGGGTCTGGAGCCCTCACACAAAGTCACCACTGGGGTACTGCCTATTAGAGCTGTAAGAAGAGAGCTTCCATCCTGCAGACCCAGAATGGTAAATCCACCAGCAACTTGCACCCCAAAAAAGCAACAAGCTCTCAACATCAGCCTGTGAGAGCAGCTGCAGAGGCTGAACCCTTCAAAGTCACAGGGACAGAGCTACTCAAGTCCTTGGAATATTATCCTTTTGTGAGTATTCCCCGGATGTGAGACATGGAGACAAAGATTATTTTGGAGCTTTAAGATTTAATAACTGTCTGCTGGGCTTCAGACCTGCATGGGGCCTGTAACCCCTTTCTTTAGATTTCTCCCTTTTAGAATTGGGGTACTTACTCAAGCCTATACTCCCATTATATCTTGAAAGTAACTAACTTGTGTTCAATTTTGCAGGCTCATAAGGGGAAGAAACTAGCCTTGTCTTGATGAGACTTTTGACTTTTAATTTTGAGTTAATGCTGAAAGAGTTAAAACTTTGGGGTTATTGGGAAGGCATGATTTTATTTTGCAATGTGAGAAGGACATGAGATTTAAGAGGGATCAGGGACAGAATGATATGGTTTGGATCTGTGTCCTCACCAAAATGTCATGTTCAATTTTAATCCCCAGTGTTGGAGGTGGGTCCTGGTGAGAGGTGATTGGATCATAGAGGTGGTTTCTCATAAATGGTTTAGCTCTGTCCTGTTGGTTGCAATAGAGTGAGTTATCGTGAGACCTGGTTGTTTAAAAGTGTGTAGCACCTCCCCCCACCCTCTTCCTCTTCCTCTGGTCATCTACAATGAGCCTGCTTCTCCTTTGCCTTCTACCATGATTGAAAGTTTCCTGAGGTCTACCCAGGAGCCAAGCAGATGCCAACATTATGTTGTTTGTACACCTTGAGGAACCAGGAGAAAATTAAACCTATTTTCTTTATAAATTACCCGGTCTTAGATATTTCCTTGTAGCAATACAAGCATGAACTAATACAATTTGTTACTACCAAAGAGTGACAATGAAGAATCAGAGTTAGGGACTGGGAAATATTTGCTGTTAATGTTTTACTCTTCTGCAGTACATTTATAACTTGATCATAAAAAAAGTTTACACTTAATTGTTTTACTTCATTATTTGCATTAGTGTTTAGATTGGAAATGTGTATATGATACTTCAAATTCACTCATTAGTATTCCATATGAGCTTGAGAAAATATGTATGTCAGTATTTCAGTATCAGAGTTTTAAATATGTTTATTGGGCCAAGCTTGATAATTATGTTATCCAAATTTTCTATATTTCTATTCATCTTTTATGCTTCATGATCTATTAGTTTATGAAAAGTATGTGAAAATATTACCATATAGTAACTGATTTATTAATTATATTCTGACTTTTTTACTTGATATGATTGAGGCTATACTATTGAGTATTGAATACATGGATAAATACATATTTTGACAATTTGTTCTTTCTATCATCATTCAATAATTCTTGTTATTTTCCTGCAATTTCTAGCATTAAAATTCATGGTTAAATAAACAAGGCTGAGTTTTGTCATAGAGGTGAAATGGTTTGAATTATCATATATTGCTGGTGGGAGTATAAATTTTATAACCACTTTAGGAAATTATATTTGAATGTAACAACTAAAATCGAATATACACATTCCTTATGATCCAACAATTCTACTCCCAGATGTATACTTAGCATGCTTATGTCTACTAAGCCAATGTATGTAAAATATTCATGGTGGCATATTTTATAATATCCTCAAACTGGAAACATTCCAAATATCCATCAACAGTGCATGATGTACACACATTGTAGTAGTAAACTTATACAATCAATGTAATATAGCAATAAAATGAATTCAGACACGTGAATTAAACCTACAAACTTAAATGTTGAGTAAAAAAGTAAAACCTAAAAGTACTTGCAAGCAATACTAAACCACATGGAAGTGAGAATAATATTCAACTTTAGGGATAAAGAGTAGATATTGCTTGATAGGGTGTATGAGCAGTGCTTAGGAAAACTGCCATTTATCCTTTCTTTGATTTTGCTAACAGTTACATAGTTTTTTTGTTTTATGGTAATCTATTTGTTATTATGTAAATTTATGTTTTGTGTACCTTCTTGTACATTTAAAATACTCAATGATAAAAAAGCAAAATAGACCGGGTGTGGTGGCTCATACCTGTAATCGCAGCACTTTGGGAGGCCAAGGCGGGCAGATTACCTAAGATCAGGAGTTTGAGACCAGCCTGGCCAACATGGCAAAACCCCATCTCTACCAAAATAGAAAATCAGCTGGGTGTGGTGGTGAGCGCCTGTAGTCCCAGAGTACAGAAGCTGAGACAGGGGAATTGCTTGAACCCGGGAGGTGGAGGTTGCAGTGAGCCGAGATTGTGCCACTGCACTCCATCCTGGGTAACAGAGTGAGGCTCTGTCTAAAAAAAAAAAAAAAAAAAAAAAAAAAAAAAAAAGTAAAATGAAGTTTTCAAGAAATAGGAATAGATGAATTCTTTTAAACTATAAAATGTATTTACCTCTCTTGCCAAACCAGCGTGATTAATGAGGAAACCGTAGAGCATTTCTTGTTAAGTCAGAAACAGGAAAAATAGGCTCATTACACTATTTTGTGTTAAAAATAACTTTTCACTAGAGGTGCTATGCAATTACATTTGGACAAGAGAATGATATTTGAGATTTTTAAACACGTTAAAAGGAAAAGCTAAAACTTTTCAGTGTTCATAGATTCTATAATTTCATACATGTGACATCCAAGAGAAAACCCTAAACATTTCACCAGCTAGTTACTGAAGTATTAAATTGACAGAGATATCAACAGCTTTTCTATATATCAGCAGCAACCTTTTAGAAGATAAAATAAACATCACCGTTTACCATAATAACAACAATAAAAATCAAACTCCTAAGAATACAGTAAAAAGAAAAGTAAAAGTTATATTCGCAGAATATTTTAAAGTTCTACTGAAAGACACAAAAGATTTGAACAAATGAAAATAAATAGAATATACTTGGGCAGGAAGATTCTGCATCATAAAGGACTCATTTTTCTGTAAGTGATATTATGTTAATGAGATCCTCAAAAAATGCTATCTTTGCTCTTTTCACTCCATGGTTCATATGAAAAAAAATAGGCTAATAGTAGGACTACACCTCTCAGACATTGGTATATGTTTTAAAATCTGAAAATTAAAACACAGTATACAGTTTCATTAGTAAACAAACAAACTGATGTAAAATACTAGAAATTCCAAAGATCAATCAAAATATGTATAGGTCTTACTATAATATAAAATTGGCATCTCAAATCAGGTAGGAAAAAGTTATAATTATCCAGTAGTCTTAAGACAACTGAATTAGCCCTTTGAAAACTAATTTAGATTTTTGCCTCACATTGTAAGGATATCTTCTAAACAGGTCAAAGATTTAATTGGCAAAATAGTAAATATTTTAAAATACTGTAAGTCATGGAAAAAATTATTTATGAACCTAGAGAGGAGAAGATAGGCCTTTCTAATTATGTCTCAGAATTTAGAGAGCATAACAGAATAAATTAATAAACTGTTCTAAATAACGGGGCCATGATTCTCAACAATACCTGTAATAATGTTTACATCCAAAATTGTATTTATACATCAGAAAAATGTACAAATAACAAGAACTAGATAAATTAAAGTTCAGCTTGTTAGGAGAGATGACAAAGGCCAATAACTTTCTGCACTGGGAGAATTTGTCAATTCTGAGCATGACCTGAACATGAGGCATAACCTAAGCAGAAGGGCTCAGCTGGGGATAAGAGAGAAAGTGGAGTTGGTTATGGTTGTGAACCTTAACATGATGGATCATTATTTAGGGGAGCCTCAAATGCACATCTGCCTTTCCCCAGGAGAAATTTGTTGGCATCTGTCATAGAATAGAAAGCTGGAGGGCTAGGTCTGCAACATCTAAAAAGGGCAGAGTAAAATCTGTGGTCTTGTGGTTCTTAGGAATCAAAGTCCCACTAGAAGACCAACCCGTGTCAAATACACAAAGTTCCCTTCTCTCTTAAGACATATGCTAGATTCTGAAGCTTTGTGGGCAGAGGCTAAGGAGCTAAACTCAAGACCTTCACAGGACAGAAATGATTCTTCTGGAAATGTTTATTGCTGAGGAGACAAAAATAATAAAATTCAACAAAAGCAAAGAGTAGGGTAATGCCCAAGGGAAAGGACAAATTGAAGTGAACAGAATCTTTCTAAAACTGCAACTCAGCCAAAACAAGCCTAATTCCTGATTGGTTGAGGTTACCAGTATCTCATCTTATTTGTTGTGTTAGTCATCTCAGACTGCTGTAACAGAGTACCATTGAGTGGGTAACTTATAAACAATTGACATTTATTTCTTACAGTTCTGGAGGCTGAAAGTCCCAGAGTAGGGTGTCAATAGGGTTCTGGTGAGGGCCCTCTTCCAGGCTGCAGACTGCAGACTTCTTGTATCCCCATGTGGTGGAAAGACAGCAAATTAGCTCTCTGGCCTCTCTTATAAGGGCACTAATATCGTTTATGAAGGCTGCACCCTCATGACCTAATTACCTTGCAAGGTAATTACCATCATATTGTGTATTAGACGTTAATGTAGGAATTTTACACAGGAACAAACTCTCAGTCCATGATGCTTGTCTGACAAAGAATATTACTTCTGTTGAAATGTAACATTACTGTAGGATCCTCAGTTCTCTTGCTCACATATCTGACATAGAAAGAAAAATCAGGAAGCATGTCAGGGCAGGGAATTATGATCCATTGTCAAGAGGAAAAGCAAACAACAGAAATAATCAAGGACCACAATTCTCGTAGGTTTTTCCCAGCGAAAGACTGGGGAAATCCACCAGGATTATGATGCTGGCCCATTGATGCCTAGTGAGGGATTCTTCTCATAGGCAAATATTGCTTACTGATTTCCACCACCATGACTGAAGCTTTCTCAGAATTGTGCTGCAGTCTGAGGCACTTCTTACCTGATACTTTCTTTCCTCTCTCCCTTAACAGGAGTCTGAAGTCATTGCAGTGTTAAGTCTCTCCCTGTTTACTCCATTCTTCAGAATTGTCTCCCTTAATAAATATCTTGCACACCTAATTCCATCTAGGCATTTGTTTCTCAGAGGATTCAAAAGACATAAATAGTGGATTAAATAATCTATTGCTATGCTTATTGGGAGCCCAGTATAAAAAGGCCAAAAATGTCAACCTAATTTTCATGCTAACCTAAGAAAATGTCAAACAATGAGCAAATCTTCTATTAAAAAAAAAAAAAAAAAAAAAAAAAAAAAAAAAAAA
>NW_016810439.1:191100-220868 GCF_001698545.2 Rhinopithecus bieti
AAAAAAAAAAAAAAAAAAAAAAAAAAAAAAAGACATTTAAGCTGGTCTAAGTCCCATTACATAACATACTAGCTATTTCTGATTCTTCAAGCCACTGCTGTGCTCTTCGTCTTAAAAATCTGTAAGCTTTCTGCAGTAGATGTGGGCCAGTCCTTTGGAAATGAGTTGTTGAAGGTGAGCAATGCAGTGAGCAGTGTACTCACATCATATTTGGCAGAATCCAATTCCCAGTACCATATAATTAAATAGCTCTAGCCTTCCTGACTGGAATTCCCTTGGAGCTTAACTCCACACTGTTCATTTTCTTTCACCATCTGTTGATAACAATATGCCACCACTCTCTGGGGCTACTGGCCTGCAATCCAGGGGTTGCTGCCTTCCAGAACTGCATGAAAACATTTTCAGAGATCTAGCCTAGTCTCAGTAGATACACAGAAACAGGGGCACAATGCACCAGTCATCCTTAATTATAGAATCTGTGCTGCTACTCTAGAGTTCCTAATAATCCTTCCCAATCGTACTTTATCAGCTATAGGTATACATCAGCAGTAAATTTAGTGAGTTAGCTAGCACACTGGTTCAAACTGGCAAATCAGACACAAATCAGAAATCTGTTTGTTTTACCAAAAATATTATAGGATATTGTCTACCAAAAGGCTCATGCAAAACCAAAAGAAATGTTGAATTGTAAAGGCAGGTCCTTCCTTCTATGTCAGAAACGTGCTTCTGGATGAGAAAAGATGAAGTCTCTAAGTGTTCATGGAGTTTCTCAGACAGAGCAGAGCATTTAAAGAGAGCTCTGCAGTTTATACTACATTCTCTGGGGAGCCTTGCCTCACGGTTGCTATGTCCTATTTACTAAAGGTAAAAAGAGAGATTCTGCTAAAGGCATTTCCAACATCAGTCCCTTCATCCTAGCAAATGTCATTAATCAATTTACCTGAAGGTCCAGTTGACAAGGTGATTAGACTTGGTCACCTGCCTTCTTTTTTGTCCCCTGGGGTCATGTCCTTGCAAACCACCTCCCTCTCAGGCATGAAGGGATCAAAGGCTAACTGGTTTAATTCATTCCCTGGTGAATACAAACTGTAAGAATGAAAAAATAGAAAAAAAAAAAAATCCAAAGGAAATTGCTAACAGGGAGCGAAGAATAGGTCTTGAAGAGATATAAAACAAAGAAGACCATGAATTCATTAGCAATCAGAGGTAGAATGATCTATTCAAAATATTTAAGACTTGATTTCATACTTAGGATCTAGTGCGCTCTCTCTCTCTCTCTCTCTCTCTCTCTCTCTCTCTCTCTCTGTGTGTGTGTGTGTTAACTTTTCTTGTGTTATTTAGCCTCTTTGGGCTTCAGTTCCTCAACAAAATGGTGAAATGGGAATGCTGTGAGGCTCTAAATGAGGCAAATTGTGTGAGGGTGCCTGGTAGAAACACATAAAAATGTTATATTTTAATATTTACTTTTTTTCTATTACTTTTAAAAAATAGAAGAAAATACTTTTAAAAGTACTTTTCCCTTTTTAACGGACATAACACAAACATCCCAGGTATCTGGTATCTATTCTTGTATGCTTTACCTGTTCTCAAATTCTCAAAATTGGTATTATATTCCCCTGGGGAAATTTTAATTGCTCTTTCTGACCACAGAAGATTAAGGACTAAAGGGGTCAGATGTCAACTCTACAGCGGACTATTACTTTAAAACTAAGTTTATATGATGCTTTTAACTAATGCTATCTCTCTAAAAGCTAGGACATAACAACAGTCACAATTTATAAATTAGGAGTTAGGGGAAAGGTCAAATAGTTAATCAGCTTCATTCTAGCTCTTGCCCCTTTTGCACAGATAACAGCAATATTTGTGTGATATGATTACCAAATGCTAAAGCTGTATCTAAGAAGGCTCTTCTCTCAAGATATGCAACTTTCTGCTAAATAACATAGCCTAACTCTTTCTGAATGAAATGAACAGAATCTCATTTGCTATCATTGATAAATAAAAGTCAGACACTAATGTCACATAAAGCATTGTGGCAAGATCTCCAACCAGACACTTGATCTCATGACATAAGGAACAATAAAGGCAATACCCTAGGCTGGTACCAAATTGTTGCTGTTTTCTGGAGAGATGCTTCCTAGGATGGGCCACTTTACAAGCAAGTAGTCTCTCTAGGAGTGTGTGTGTGTGTGTGTGTGTGTGTGTGTGTGTGTGTCGCTGCTATTTTATGACATTGCTCATTTAAACTTTATATCAGGGTGATAGGGATGTTCTTATGAAGACAGGAAAATAGCTCACACTGCATTATCCTCATCTAGCATCTCTATGACTCCTAGCAGAGATGTGCACAATGTTGTGATTCATTTTGTTTGTATAAAACAAGTTCATTTTTGAACCAGTCCTGCCAACAGTGATTTTGCATTAACTTCAAGCTACAGTGAGCTTGAAATTATTTCATTTCCTTATTAGATTTTAATCTTTTAAAATGAAAATTATTCATAGACAGAACCTCACAAAAGTGAAAATCTTATATTTCTTTTTCAGAGTCCTTGCACGCTCTGCTGACTTCAAATTATCGGTCTCCCACCAAGTGATGCTCTTCTGATGAGTGTAGCATCAACCTACTTGTTAACTGTGGCAACCGAATGTCATGATAAGGAAGTCATGGTCAAATGAGACTAGAATATGTTAACAATTTGGGCCCATGGGTGAAGCCCAGTGCTTTTTTGTTTATATTTAAATTAATAGGCTTTATTTTTAGAGTAGTTTTATAGATAATTGAGCAAGTAGCATACAGAGTTCCCTTATAGTCCCTCTCTTTCTGACTTAAAGTTTCTCCTAGTATTATTTTGTATTAGTGAGGCACATTTGTTACAACTAATCAATAAGTATTGATACATTGTTATTAACTAAAGCCCATGAGTTACCTTAGGGCTCACACTTTGTGTTGTACAGTTATATGGGTTTTGAAAAATGTGTAATGTCAATAAACCACCTGTACAGAATCATGCAGAATAGTTGCACCACTCTATAAATATCCTGCAACCCACTTATTTATATGCCTTCTTATCTCTCCTGAACCCCTGGCAACCACTGATCTTTGTTTATTTCTAAGTAACTTCTCTAATTTTTAAAGTTTTTTTTTAATTTTTAATTTTGGTGGGTGCATAGTAGGTGTATTATTTCTTGAGTACATGAGATATTTTGATACAGGCATGCAACACAATAATCACATCACAAAGAATGAGATATTCATCCCCTCAAGCATTTATCCTTTGTGGTACAACCAATCCAATTCTACTCTATTATTTTGAAGTATACAGTTAAGTTATTATTGACTATTGTCACTTTGTTGTGGTATCAAATACTAGGTCTTATTTAATCTTTCTGTTTTGTATACCCATTAATTATACCCAACTCAGCCCCACTCCACCACTAATTTCCTAGCCTCTGGTATCCTTCTACTCTATAGCTACATGAATTCAATTGTTTTCATTTTTAGATCCCACAAATACATGAGAACATGCCATGTTTGTCCTTCTATGATCTCTGGTTCCATCCATATTATTTCAAATGACAGGATCTCATATTTTTATAGCTCAATAATACTCCATTGTGTATAGATGCCACATTATTTTATCCATTCATCTATTGATGGACACTTTTTCTGTTTCCAAATTTTGGCAATTGGGAACAATGCTACAGCAAATATAAGAGTGCAGATAGCACACCAATAAACTGATTTCCTTTCTTTTGGCTATATACCCAGCAGTAGAATTGCCAGATCATATGGTAGCTCTGTTTTTGGTTTTGGAGGAACATACACACTGTTCTCTATAATGTTTGTACTAATTTACATTCCCACCAAGAGTGTGCAAGGGTTCCCTTTTCTCCACATCCTCACCAGCATTTGTTATTGCCTGTCTTTTAGATATAAACTATTTTAACTGGGATGAGACGATATCTCATTGTAGTTTTGATTTGCATTTCTCTGATTATCAATGAAGTTGAGCACCTTTACCTATACCTGTTTGCCATTTTTATGTCTTCTTTTGACACATGTCTATTCAAATATTTTTCCCATTTAAAAAATCAAATTATTAGATTTTTTTCCTATATAATTATTTGAAATACTTATGTATTTTGGTTATTAATCCCAATCAGATGGGTAGTTTGCAAATATTTCCTTCCAGTCTGTGGATTGTCTCTACACTTTGGGGATTGTTTCCTTAACTGTGAAGAAGGTTTTTAACTTGATGTGATTCCATTTGTCCATGTTTCCTTCAGATGCCTGTGCTTGTGAGGTATTGCTTAAGAAACTTTTGTCCACACCAATGTCCTGCAGATTTACACCTCCATGTTTTTCTGTAGTAGTTTCTTAGTGAGGTCTTAGATTCAAGTGTTTATTCATTTTGATTTGATTTTTCACATAGTGAGAGATAAAGAGTCTAGCTTCATTCTTTGCATAGGATACCGAGTTTACCCAGCACCAGTTATTAAAGAAATTGTCTTTTCCCAAGTGTATGTTCTTGACACCTTTGACAGAAGGGAGTTCGCTGTAGGTGTGCGGAGTTGTTTCTAGGTTTTCCATTGTATTCTATTGGTCTGTGTGTCTGTTTTGATGCCAGTACCATACTGTTTTTGTCACTACAGCTCTGTAGTACGATTTGAAGTCAGGTAACGTGATTCCTTCAGACTTTTTTTTTTTTTTGACTTAGGATAGCTTTCGCTATTCTGGGTCTTTTGTGGTTTCATTTAAATTTTAGGATTGTTTTTCTATTTCTGTGAAGAATTTTATTAACGTTTTAATAGGGAATTACATTGAATCTGTTGATTGCTTTGGGGAGTATGGACATTTTAACAATATTGATTCTTCCACTCCATTAATATGGAATATCTTTCAATTTTTTGGTGTTCCCTTCAATTTTTCTCATTAGTGTTGCATAGTTTTGTTATAGAGCTCTTTCATTTCTCTTGTTAATTTCTAAGTATTTAATTCTATGTGTGGGTATTGTACGTGGGATTATTTTTTTTTTTCAGATTCTTCACTGTTGGCATGTGGAAATGCTACTAATTTTTGTATGTTGATTTTGTATGCTGCAACTTTACTGAATTTATCAGTTCTAATCATTCTTTGATGGAGTTTTTAGATATTTTCAAATATAAAGTCATATCATCTGCAAACAAGGATAATTTGACTTTTCTTTTCTTTTGAATTTGGATGCCATTTATATCTTTCTTTTGCCTAATTGTTCTAACTAGAACTTCCAGTATTATGTTGAATAATGGTGGTGAAAGTGAGTATCCTTGTCATGTTCCAGATCTTAGAGGAAGGCTTTTAGGTTTCCCCATTCTGTATGATACTAGCTGTGGGTCTATCTTATATGACTTTTACTATGTTAAGGTACATTCCTTCCATCCTCAGTGTTTTGAAGGTTTGTATCATGAAGGGATATTGAATTTTATCAAATGCTTTTTCAGCATCAATTGAAATCATCAGATGGTTTTTGTCCTTCATTCTTTTGATATGATATGTCACATTAATTGATTTGCATATGTTAAACCATCCTTGCATCCTAGAGATAAATCCTGCTTGGTCCTGATGAATGTGATGAATGATCTTTTTAATATTTTGTAAAATTTGATTTGCTAGTTTTGGGGGGGTATTTCAGCATCAATATTCATCAGAGATATTGGCGTGTAGTATTCTTTTTTTGATGTCTCTTTGTCTGGTTTTGGCAGCAGGGTGATCCTGGCTTTATAGAATGAGATTGGAAGTATTATTCCCTCCTACTCTATGTTTTGGAATAGTTTCAGTAGAATTGATATTAGTTCTTCTTTAAAGATTTGGTACAATTCAGCATTGACATCATCGTATCCTGGGCTTTTCTTTACTGGGAGACTTTTCATTATGGCTTTAATTTCATTACTTGTTATTGTTCTATTCTGGTTTTAAATTTCTTTGTGATTCAATCTTCAGAGGTTGTATGTGTCTAGGAATTTATAAACTTCTTCTAGATTTTTCCATTTATTGGCACATAGTTGCTCATAGGTGCCACTAACAATCCTTTGAATCTCTGTGGTATCAATTTTAAGGTGTTGTTGTTTTTAATCTCTGAATTTATTTATTTGGATTTTCTCTCTTTTTTTCATAGTCTTCCTAAAGGTTTGTCAATTTCTCTTAACTTTTCAAAAAAAACAACTTTGTTTTATTGATTTTTTGTATTGTTCCCTTCATTTCAGTTTCATTTATTTGTGTTCTGGTGTTTCTTTTTTTTTTTTTTTTCTTACTATTTTGGGATTGGTTTGCTCTTGCACTTCTAGTTTTTTAAGATGCATTGTTAGATTGTTTATTTGAAATTTTTTCTCTTTTTTGACATAGGAACATATAGCTAAAAACTTCCCTCTTACTATTGTTTTTGCTGATTCCATAGAATTTGGTATGTCATATTTCCATTATCACTTGTTTCAAGACATTTTTTCATATCCTTCTTAATTTCTTCATTGACTCAGTGATCATTCAGGAGCATATTGTTTAATTTCTATTTATTTGTATAGTTTTCAAAATTCCTCTTGTAATTGATTTCTAGTTTTATTCCATCACAGTCAGAGAAGAGGTTGGATATTCTTTCATTTTTTTGAAGGTTTCAGACTTGTTTTGTGATGTAACAAATAGTCTATCATTGAGAATAATGCAAGTCCTGAGGAAAAGAATGTGATTCTGCAGTCATTGGATATAATATTCTGTATGTATCTTTTAGCTCCATTTGGTCTATAGTACAGATTAAGTCCGATGTTTCTTTGTTGATTTTCTTTCTAGAAGATATGCCCAAGGCTTAAAGTGGGGTGTTAAAGTCTCTAGTTACTATTGTATAGGGGCCTGTCTCTCTCTTTAGCTCTAAGAATATTTGCTGTATATATCTGGGTGTTCCAGTTTTGGGTGCATATATATTTACAACCTTTATATCCTCCTGCTGGATTGACATTTATTATTATATAGTGACATTCTTTGTCTCTTCTTAGAATTTTCGTCTTGAAATCTATTTTCTCTGTTACAAGAAATAGCTACTACTCTTCTTTTTTTTGCTTTCCACAGACATGCAATATCTTTTTTCATCCCTTTATTTTCTGTCTGTGTGTATCTTTATAGGTGAATGTGTTTCTTGTACGTAATAGATCAATGGTCTTTTTAAAAAAAAATCATTTCAACTACTCTATATCTTTTGATAGGAGAGTTTAGTACATTTACCTTCAATGTTACTGATGTTACTAATGTTACTAATGTTATTGATAAGTAAGGACCTACTCCTCCCATTTTGTTATTTGATTTTGGTTGTTTTGTGGTCTTCCTTTTTTCCTTCCTGTCTTACTTTAGAAAAGGTGATTTTCTCTGGTGATATAATTTAGTTTCTTGCTTTTCATTTTTTCTGTATCCATTGTGTTTTTCTTGGTTTGAGATCATCATGACGCTTGCAAATACTATCTTATAACTCATTATTTTAAGCTGATGACAAATTAACACTGTTTGCAGAAACAAAAGAAAACTAATGAAAACTATGCCTTAACTTTATCCTTCCACTTTAAACATTTCATTGTTTTTATTTATATCTTATTATACTGTCTTGAGAAGTTTTGTTTATTAATTTTATTTAATCATTCTGCTTAAGATAACAGTAGTTTGCATACCCCAGTTACATTGTTAAAAGATTTTGTGTTTTTCTGTGTACTTTCTATTACCGGTGAATTTTGTACCTTCAGGTGATTACTTATTGCTCATTAATGTCCTGTTGTTTCTGACCTGACTGAAGTACTCCATTCAGAATTTCTTGCAAGACAGGTCTAGTGTTGATGTAATCCCTTAGCTTTTGTTTGTCCGAGAAAGTTTGTATTTCTCCTTCATGCTTAAAGAATAGTTTCATAGGATACACTATCCTAGGGTAAATGTTATTTTTTTCGCCTTCAGCACTTTAAATATGTTATGCCATTCTCTCTTGGCCTGTAAGGTTTCCATTGAAATGTCTGCTGCCAGACGTATTGGAGCTGCATTGCATGTTATTTGTTTCTTTTCCCTTGCTGCTTTTCGATTCCCTTCTTCGTCCCTGACCTTTGGAAGTTTGATTTTAAATATCTTGAGGTAGTCTTCCTTGGGTTAAACCGATTTGCTGTTCTACAAGTCTTGTATCTGGATATCGGTATTTTTCTCTAGGTTTAGTAATTTCTCTGTTTTTATCCCTTTGAATAAACTTTCAACCCCTATCTCTTCCTCTATTTCCTCTTCAAGGCCAGTCACCCCTGTATTTGCCCTTTGTTGCTAATTTTAGATCTTGTAGACATGCTTCATTTTTTAAATGCTTTTTTTCTCCTCTGTGTATTTCAAATAGCCTGTCTTCAAGCTCACTAATTCTTCTGCTGTATTAATTCTGTTATTAAAAGACTCTGATGCATTCTTCAGTATACCAATTGCATTTTTCAGCTCCAGAATTTCTGCTTGATTCTTTTTAATTATTTCAATCTCTTTGTTAAGTTTATCGGGTAGAATTCCTTCTTTGTGTTCTCTTGAATTTCTTTGAGTTTCCTTAATACAGCTATTTTGAATTTTCTATCTGAAAGGTCATATAACTGTTTATCCAGGAATAGTCCCTGGGCCATATTTTGTTCATTTGGTGATGTTATGTTTTCCTGATTGTCTTGATACTTGTAGATGTTCTTAGATGTCTGGGCATTGAAGAGTTAAGTACTTATTGTAGTCTTCTAAGTCTGGGCTTGTTTGTACATGTCCTCCTTGAAGAGACTTTCCAGATATTTGAAAGGACTTGGGTGTTGTGATCTACATTATATCTGCTTTAGCAGGCATCCCAAGCCCAGTACTGCTGTGGTTTTTGAAGACTTGTAGAGATAGGACCTTGATGGTCTTTGACAAGAATCAGGAGAATTCTCTGGATTACCAGACAGAGACTCTGGTTCTCTTCCCTTACTTTCTCCAAAACAGAGTCTCTCTCTCTCTCTCTCTCTCTCTCTCTCTCTCTCTCTCTCTCTCTCTCTCCCCCCTTGCTCTCTTACTCTCTCTCTGTTCTAAGCCACCTGAAGCTGGGAGTTCAGTGACATGAGAACCCCTGTGGTGACACCACTATGAATGTGCTGAATCAAACCTGAAGGCAGCACAGCACTGGATCTCACCCAAGGCCTGCTGTAACCACTCCCTGGCTATTGCCTATGTTCGCTCAAGGCCTGTGGTGCTCTGCAGTCAGACAGCGGCAAAGCCAGCCAGGCCTGTGTCCTTCCCTTCAGGATGGCAAGTACCCCCATCCTCTAGGCAAGTGTAATGGTGTTGTCTAGGAGCCAGGTACTAGAGTCAAAAATCTTAGAAGTCTACCTGGTGTTCTATTGACTGCAGCTCAGCTGGCACTAACATCCCCAGACACAATACTTCCCACTCTTCCCCTCCCTTTCCAAAGGTGGAGGAGACTCACCCCATGGCCACTGCCACCACGGTTCCATGAGGAGTACTTCCAGACTACCACCAATGTTCTCTTAAGACCCAAGGACACTTCCATCAGCTTGTTGAATCCTGCCTGACCTAGGACTCACCCTTCAGGGAATGTGAGCACCCTTTGGCCTAGGGAAGCTCCAGAGATGCAATCCAAGAATCAAGTCCTGGGATTTGGGACCCCAGTAGTCCACTTGGTGCTCTATGCCCCTGTGGCTGAGCCGGTACCTAAGATGCAAGACAAAGTTCTCTTTACTTTGTCATTCACTTTTCTCAAGAGGGGTCTCTCCCCAAAGCCACCAAAGCTGATAATGTGCTGAGTCTCACCTGAAGCCAGCAAGTCTCAGGGTGTCACTCAAGGCCCTCAGCATAGTACCTGGGTATTGTTGCTGGTCACTCAGGGCCCAAGTGCTCTTCAGTAAGCAAGTGATGAATGCTGCCAGGACTGAATCCTTCCCTTCAAGGTAGTAGTTTTCCTTCTGACCCGAGTGTCTAGAAATGTCTCTTCTGGCCCAGAGTCCAAAAATGTCTGGTAGCTAGGACCTAGAAAGGGGGCCTCTTGACTCTGACCCATGCCCTATCCTGCTTTGTCTGAGTTCGTATCAATGATGCAAGACAAATACCTCCCCACTTTCTCTCTCCTCTCCTGAAGCAGAGAAAAGGAGGTCTCTTTTGGATCCACAAGCTGTGCAATCTGGGTTTTAGGTAGGGGTGATTCTAGCACTTCCTTACCCACAGCAACTGATGTCTCAGTAAGTCATCTGCCCTCTAGTCCAGTGACTCGGGGCTCAGTTCAGCACTAGGACTCTCCCAGTAGTTGCATCCTTGTGGCCTAGACTGCCTTTCAATTTTATTTAGAGTCCTAGAGAACTTCAGTCCATGGTGACAAGACGTGTGGGAACTCAAATTATGAGTGCTGGGATTGGCAATTCCCCTCTGACTAGGACTGGTTTAAACGCTCCCTCCATGGGTGGGTGTCAGCTGAATTTGGTCCAGCTTTTCTTTCTGCTATAACCCGGCAACTTTGAGTTCAATGCCTCACAATTACTGTGCTCTCCTCCCAACAGTATACAGAAACTCTCTCAGTGTCACCCTGCTGCTGCTGCTGGGGGAGCGGGGAGGGGTGGTGTCAACCATTCAAGAGGTTTTTTTGTCACCTCCTCAGTGCCTCTTTCAGGGATAATAAGTTAAAACCAGATATTGTGAGTACTCACTTCATTACTGGTTCCTACGAAAGTCCTTTTTGTGTATGTGCAGATAGTTGTTAAATTGGTGTTCTTGCTGCAGAGACAATCAGTGGGACCTTCTATTCTCGTATCCTTTCCGCTGATCTTTTAAATCTCTATAGTTTTGCCTTTTCCAGGATGTTAGATAGTTGAAATCACATGGTGTGTTGCATTTTCAAAAGCTTTTTTCACTAAGGAATATACATTTAAGTTTTCTTCATGTCTTTTTTGGCTAAATCATTCATTTTCTTTTATCACTGAGTAGTATTCCATTGTATGGTTATATCACAGTTTGTTTATTAATTCACCTTTTGAAAAACATTTTGGTTGCTTCCAGTTTTTGGCAACTATAAACAAAGCTCCTAAGACATTCATGTGCAGGGTTTTGTGTAAACAAATGTTTTCAACAAATTTTTGTAAATATTTAGCAGCACAATTGCTGGATGATGTGGTAAGATTATGTATAGTGTTATAAGAAACTCTGAAACAGCCACACAAAGTAGCCATTCCAGTTTTTATTCCCAAAAACAATGAATGAGAGTTCTTGTTACTCTCCATCATTGCCCGAATTTGATTTCATCAATATTTTGAATTTTAGCTATTTTGATTATGTGTGTGTGTATATGTATATGTATACACACACACATACACACACACACACACACACACACACATCACCAAACTCAAAGTTACATAGATTTTCTCCTATGCTATTGACTAAAATTTTAGATGTTTTTAATTTACATTTAGGTTTATGATCTGAGTTAAATTTTATTGGAGAATATAAGATCTGTTACCAGATGCAATTTTGTTGCAAGTGAATGTCCAGGTGTCGCAACATTATTTGTTGAAATGACCATATTTTTGCCATTGAATTGCCTTCACTTATGTGACAAAGATCAATCTACTCTGTTTGTATGGGTTCATTTCTGGATTCTCTATTTTGTTTCATTATTTGTATTTTTCTGTTTTTGTCAGTGCCAGACTATCATCTTAATTACTGTAGTTTTTTAGTAACCCTCAAAGACCCATAGTGTTAGTACTCTGACTTTTTTCTTCAGTATCATTTTGGCTCTTCTGGTGTTTTGCTTTGTTGCATGAATTTTAGAATCAGTTTTTCAGTATCTGTACAATAACTTGGAAGTTTGAGTGAGATTGCATGCGTATACAAATCAAGTTTGGAAGAACAGAGACAAAATTGAATCTTCCTTCTGTGAACACAGAATATGTCTCCATTTATTTAGTTTTTCTTTTATAGCTTTCCTCAGCATTTTATAATGTTCCTCATATGGATCTTGTACACATTTGTTAGTTTATATCAATGTTTTTCATTTTGTTGGGGATGCTAATGTAAATAAAAATTTGGTTGTAACTTCAGATTTCATCTATTACTGGTATATAGAAAATAAATAGACTTTTGTATATTGACCTGGTATCTTGCAACCTTTTTATAATTGCTTGACAGTTCCAAGAGTTTTTTGGTATGTCACTTCTCTCAGATTTTCTATCATCTTGTCATTTATGAACAAAGACAGATTTATTTCTGTCTTCAAAATCTGTATACATTTTTTTCTTTACTTAGCTCATTGTGTTAGCTACAATTTCCAATATGATGTTAAACAGGAGTGGTGAGAATATAGAAAAAAAAAATAGTTTCTCATCCCTAAGGATGATGCTAGCTGTATTTTTCTGGTATGTGTCCTTTATCAAATTGAAGACGTTCCCCTCTATGCCTAGTATAATAAGAGTTTTTACTATAAATTGATGATGAATTCTGTGGATTTTTTTCTACATCTAATGATATGATTATATAATTTTCTTTTATAACCTGTTGATATGATAGCTTAACATTAATTGATTTTTAAACATTGAACCAGTGTTTTATACCAGAAGTAAATCCCATTCAATTATGGTATAAAATTATTTTCATATATTGTTGGATTTAGATTCAATATTCTAATACTTTGTTGAGGATTATAATATGGACAGGAGGTAGGGAAATACGGGGTAGAAGAGGGTGGTTCCCCAGCAAAAGCCCCACCTTCAAGCCTAGAAACCCATGGTCCTAAATGGGAACAGTCATTCCTGTTTTTTTGCCCAAATGTTGCCTTGTCGAAGACCACTCTGGCCCACCATGCCCTCATCCTGTACCCTTAAAAACTCCAAACCCCAGGCTCCAGAGCAGAAGAGTGGCAGAGTGGCAGAGCAGCAGAGCAGTGCAGCAGAGGAGAGAAGAGAAGGAGCGTCTGAAAGTTGAGAGGAGTTTGGCTTGGGACGTCAGAGAGGAGATCAGCCACTGGATGGCCCAACTCCAGGGAAACATCATCTTCCCACTCCATCCCCTTTCCAGCACCCCACCTATCCTGCTTAGATCCACCTCTATCACTTAATAAAATCCCTGCATACACCATTCTTCAAGTTTGTATGATCCAGTTATTCCTGGACACCAGCGAAGACCCAAGTACAAAGAGGGCAGGATGTAAAAGGCTGTTACCCTGATTCTCCACTGAGCTTAACACTTAGCCATCTTTGGACAACAACTGCTGAAAGAGCATTAATTGTAACACACCCCTCACATAAGGGGTTTGAGCTCGGGGTAGCCAGCTGGGCAAACAAGCCATCCCCCTGTCACAAGTCCCACAAAGGGGTCATGGAACTCTCCTGCTCAATTACTGCATTCACATTTATGAGAGATATTGACCTTTATGGTATGTCTTTCTTTTCTTTTGATATTAAGGCAGTGCTGGCCTCATAGAATGAATTAGAAAGTGTTCCTTCTGTCTATATTTTTGCAAGAGATCGTGGAGGGTTAATATACTATTTTGCTTAAATGCTTTGTAGAATTCATAGTGAACCCATGTGGACATGGTGTTTCTGTTTTGGAGGATTATTATCTATTCAGTTACTCTAATAGATACAGTCCTATTTGGATTATCTATTTCTCTTCATGTAAGTTTTGATAGATTGTGTTCCTCATGAAATTGGTTCATTTCATCTAAGTTGTCAGATTTGTGGGCCTAGAGTCTTTCATAATATTAATTTATTTTCCTTTTGCCCACAGGATCAGTAGTGATGGCTTCATTTTCATTTCTGAGAATGGTAATTTGTGTCACTTATTTTTTTTTTTTTTTGGTTAAATGCTCATTTTCCCTTCTGACATTTTTGTTTTCTTACATACATAGACACACATGTGCACACACACGTACTTTCTATTCCCGAGAGAGAGAGGTATAGAAATGAATATTGTGACAGACTGTTAGTTCTTCTGCTTTTGTTGGCAAACAATGTGAATAATATATAAAAAGGAAGCTCGCTTACTTCACTGTTATCAAACCCAGGCATGCACCATGTAGAAATCAGGAGAATAGTAACTGCCAGCCTTTTGATGGCCTCCTGTATACCCAAAGCAATAAATGGAAAGTAATTTGCTTTTTCATAAATTTCTAAAACTCCCCAAGGTGGAACTTCACTGTATTTTTCAGGGAAATAAATTAAATTAGTCTACATAAGCTACAAAAAATACAAAAAAGTGTGAGGCCAGATTTGGAATCTATGTCTTTCAGACTTCAAAACCTATCCTCTGTCAATTCTTCTTTGTTGCTTGTGATAATTCAACTTCCATTGACCTGAGTTCTGAGTTCCAAGAAAAAATGTCTAACTAGTATAGTTCATGTTTTTTAGCACAAGATAAAATAAATAACACTTTTGTAGATACTGGAACTTAGCTACTTCTTAGCACATGAAGTTATTTTAATGTTATTGCCTATTCCTAACGTTAGAGTTCTGGTGAAAGAAAAAAAAATAGTAAGTTGTGAAATTATTTTCAAAGCTTATTTGAAAGTATAAATTGTTATTATAAAAGTGGCATATGGTATGAATAAATCAATGAATAAATCTGATTGATAAACCGTATTGATTATATGTCCAGAATTCTGCACTACTTATATGTGATGTTATATCATTAGTGAAGCCAGTGGTTATAAATCAGTCACAGGGAGGGAGACAGGTGCCTTAAGGTCACTGTCTTTACTGATGCATTTTTATTGTCACTATTTGTTATTGACAGTTTCAATATTAGAAACTATTAGATATATCCCCTTAAATGACTTCTAGAAACAATTTTTTTCCAGGTGATTTTGAAATGCCCTTTGAACAAAAGCTTCTTAAATAAATTTAAATAGGCTGATTAAGGGCACAGAAACTATGTTTAACACAAAGAATATGGATTCAAAAAAAAGCTTTCTGAAAATAAAATGATTATGATTAATTGCATACATATACAGACCTTCTATGAATCTTTGCATAAATTAGAAGTGGCTTACCTAAGTTCTTTATATTATATTTAATCTTATTAATTTCCTTTGTATAGGTATATGAGAAATGGTAGGCTTGATAGCCCCAGACCCTAGTGTAAGATAATATCATACACAGAATACTTTATTCAAAGTCATTCTTCATCACCATACTTGTCAAGAGCACGCCCAAGAGGTTAACAGAGTTTGCAATACATGCCAGGAGCAAGGTAAAGAGATCCGGAAAGAAAAGAAAGAATAAATGGGAAGAAAGAAATGATAAACAAACAAACAAACAAGAAAACAACTTTAAAAGCTGCAGCTCTTTCTTTGGGGAGTAGAGTCGAATCTCCCATCTGATTCTTACTAGGTTTCCTTGTTTGAAATAGGAAGGAGATGAGTGGGAGGGGTGTGGGAGGATACATGAGCAAAGCATGAGTAAATTGTTAGGGGTGAGAAACATTTCTTGAATAAGATGTTATAGATGGCTACACCATTTATTTAGGGTATAGAGTATTTCTTTATTTGAATTTTCAGCCCGGATAAAATGTTTGTAATTTCTACACTGTCAGAGGAAAAGTCCCCATAGCATTTGTAACTCCCAATTTACATAGTTGATTTTACATGTTTTCAACAGTCTGTCAAGCTTCTGACAGCTGTAACATTTCTCCTCTGGAACACTGGAAAGACAGTGTGTTGGAATATTGTGTTGGTAAATTAGCGAGCCATATTAGAGTTCTGAAAGGAATGAGAGCAAATTTCTTTGCAGCTGCACATATGTGGCTGGTGGTTAAGGGCATGACTCACAGGTTTAGGGTCTCTGGAAACAAATGCTTCTCAGTCTCAGGTAAGTCTAAGCCAGTCTTACCTAGAAAGCACTTAAAAATTTAGTGCCTGGAAGTCACCTTAGATTAGTAAAATCAGAATCTCTCAGAGACCTGGGCATACACACACACACACACACACACACCCACACACACACACACCCACACACACACACACAAAATCATACTTTATTTTAATATATAGACAAGGTTTAGGGCAATTTTTCTAAGATGTTAACAAGGGAAAATAAGCTGATGGAGACTAGGAGCTGGGTCAAAAACCATCAAATATTGGTGGAGATCCATCTACTAACTGGTACTGTCAGAACTCTTTATTTATTTATTTTATTTTAAATTTTGTAGAGATAGGGTTTCACTTTGTCGCCCAAGCTGGAGTTCAGTGGCACAATCATGGCTCATTACAGCCTTGAGATCCTGGGCTCAAGCTATCCTCCCACCACAGTCTCCCAAAGTGCTGGGATTATAGGCGTGAACCACCACATCTGGCTATCAGAACTCTTAACAGGACTACATATGTGGATTCTGAAATGCATCAGAATTTGAATTTGGAGCTACCGGGAATCTCCAAAGAAAAAAGGAATTGGACATTCAAATGGGTTTCCAGGGTAGGTCTAATTGGCATGTCCAGCACTGCCCCATCTTCATAACAGCAGCCCACTAACTACTGCCTGAAGGACCAATCTGTCCCATTACCTGTTTTTGCTTGACCCATGAGCCAAGAATGGTACTTAACATCTTTAAGTGTTTTAAAAAATATCGAAAGAAGAATAATATTTTGTGACACAGGAAAATTCAAATTTCCATAAATAAAGTTTTATTGGATCACAGTCAGGCTCATTTGTTTGCATATTGTCTATGGTGTTGTTTTACCCATTGCAACACAGATTTGAGTAGCTGCCACAGAGACTATATGGCTTACAAAGCCTAAAATATTTACTATTTAGCCCTTATATGAGTTTCCTAGGATACTGTAATGATTGGCTGAAAACAGTTTGATAAAACAAGAGAAATTGATTATTTCACCACCCCGGAGGCTACAAGTCCAAAGTCAGCAGAGCTGTAGACTCACTCCAGAGATTCTAGGAGGAATTCCTTGCTTTGCCTCTTCCAGTTTCTGGTGGCTCCAGGCATTCTTTGGCTTATTACTGTATCACTCCAACCTCTGCCTTGTTCTTCACATCAGCTCTCCTCTGTGTATTCTCCTTCTCAAGCACTTGTCATTAGATTTAGGGCTTACCAGGATGATCTCATCTTGAGACGCTTAACTTAATTACATCTGCAAAGAACTTTTCCTCCAATAAGTTGACATTTAGAAGTTTCAGATAATTATAACTTTGGGTGGACCACCGTTCAACCCACTAGAGCCCTTTATAAAAAAGTTTGCCCAGGTCTAGAAGTGTGACTCAGTTATGGGAACATGGGAATGTATGAGAGAGAAGGTAAATCGTGGAAACTTTTATATTTTGCTGGTGTGAGCTTCTTTTTTTATGCAAAAGGGACCGGGAATGTGTTCATAGTTGGATAATCTTTGCAGACAGTTAAGAGGATGCTCTTGGGAAGACAGAAATTAATTCCACCTATACATAATTCCTTTTTTTGTAATTATTATTACTTCAATAGTTTTAGGGGAATAGATGGTGTTTGGTTACATAAATAAGTAATTTAGGTTTGATTTCTGAGATTTTGGTGCGCCCATCACCTAAGCGGTGTATGCTGCGGTGTAGTCTTTTATCCCTCACACCACTCCCACCCTTTCACCCAAGTCCCCAGAATCCATTATATCATTCTCACGCCTTTGCTGCTGCATAGCTTAGCTCCCACTTATAAGTGATAATATACAGTGTTTGGTTTTTCATTCCTGAGCTACTTCACTTAGAATAATGGTCTCCAACTCCATCCAGGTTGCTGAAAATACCATTATTTCATTCCTTTTTATGGCTGAGTAGTATTCCATGGTATATGGAATATATATATATATATACACACACACCACATTTTCTTTATCCACTCATTGGTTGGTGAGCATTTAGGTTGGTTCCATATTTTTGCAATTGCAAATTGTGCTACTATGTACAAATGTCTTTTTTCATATAATGACTTCTTTTCCTCTGGGTAGCTACCCAGTACTGGGATTGTTGGATAAAATAGTAATTCTACTTTTAATTATTTAAGGAATCTCCATACTGTTTTCCATAGTGTTTATACTAGTTTACATTTCTATCAGCAATGTAGATGTGTTCTTTGTTCACCGCATCCACACAAACATTTATTATTTTTTGATTTGTAGATTATAGCCATTCTTGCAGGAGTAAGATGGTATTGCATTATGGTTTTGATTTGCATTTCTCTGATCATTAGTGATGTTGAGCATTTTTTAAAATACCTATTGGCCATTTGTATATATTCTTTGATAATGTCTATTCATGTCCTTAGCCTACTTTTTGATGGAATTATTTTTTTATTTTTTTATTTTTTTTTGCTGTTTCTTTGAATTCCTTGTAGATTCTGGATGTTAGTCTTCTGTTGGATGCATACTATGTGAATATTTTTTCCTATTATGTGGATTGTCTGTTTACTCTGCTGAGTATTTCTTTTGCTGTACAGAAGCTTTTTAGTTTAATTAAGTCCCATTTATTTATCTTTGTATCTTTTGTATTTGCCTTTGGGTTCTTGGTCATGAACTCTTTGCCAAAGCCAATGTTGTATTTGTCCATTATTATACTGCTATAAAAAACTACATAAGACTGGGTAATTTATATTTTAAAAAAACACATTTTTTTCCTCTAGGCTTCCATCCTGTGGTGGAGGAGCTGCCATGAACATCTCTGAAATGCTCTGAAGACATTTTCCCCATTGTCTTGGCTATTAATATTTGGTTCCTCATTACTTATGCAAATTTCTGTAACCAGCTTGCATTTCTCCCTAGAAGATGGGGTTTTCCTTTTACCACATGGTCAAGCTGCAAATTTTCTGAACTTTTATGTTTTGATTCCCTTTTAAACATAAGTTTCAATTTCAGATCATGTCTTTTTGAATGCATATGGCTGTACACTTTCAGGAAGTGCCAGGTCACCTCTTGAATGCTTTACTGTTTGGAAATTTCTTCCACCAGATACCCTAAATTATCTCTCTCAAGTTCAAAGATCTACAGGTCTCTAGGGCAAGGGTAAAATGCTTCTAGTCTCTTTACTAAATCATAGTAAATGTGACATTTGTTCCAGTTCCCAATAAGATCCTCATCTTCATCTGAGACCACCTCAGCCTGGATTTCACTGTCCATATCACCATCAGCATTTTGGTCAAAACCATTCAACAGGTCTTTAGAAAATTTCAAACTTTCCCACATCTTCCTGTCCTCTTCTGAGCCTTCCAAACTATTCCGATCTCTGCCCATTACCTGGTTCCAAAGTTGCTTCTACATTTTCAGGTATCTTATAGCAATGCCCCAATTATCTCGGTACTAATCTTTTGTATTAGTCCATTTTCGCACTTCTATAAAGAACTACTTGAGACTGTGTGATTTATGAAAAGGAGGTTTAATTATCTCATAGTTCTGTATGGCTGTGAAGGCCTCAGAAAACTTACAATTGTGGCAGAAGGTGAAGGAAAAGCAAGGCACATCTTATGTGGAAGCAGGAGAGAGAGAGAGGGTAGAACCATCAAACACTGTAAAACAATTATATGTCTTGAGAATTAATTCACTATCATGAGAACAGCGTCGGTTTGATTTGTTCTTGTTTCTCTAGTTCCTTGACGTGTGAGGTTAGATTTTCAGACTTTTTGATGTAGCTGTTTAATGCTATGAACTTTCCTCTTAGCACTTATTTTGCTGTATCCCAGAGTTCTTCATAGGTCATGTAACTATTGTTGTTCAGTTCAGATAAATCTTAAATTTCCATCTTAGACTTCATTGTTTACCCAAAGATCATTCAGGAGCAGGTTATTTAATTTCCATCTATTTGCACTATTCTGAGGGTTTCTTCTGGAGTTGATTTCCAGTTTTATTCCACTGTGGTCTGACATAATTTCGATTTTTAAAATTTTATTCAGACTTGTTCTGTGGCCTATCATATGGTCTATCTTGGAGAATGTTCCATATGCTGATGAAAAGAATGTATATTCTGCAGTCATTGGGTAGAATGTTCTGTCAATATCCTTTAAGTACATTTGTTCTAGGGTATAGTTTAAGTCCACTGTTTCTTTGTTGTCTTTCTATCTTGATGACCTGTCTAGTGCTGTCAGTGGAGTATTGAAGTTCCCCACTATTAATGTGCTGCCATCTATGTTATTTATTAGGTGTAGTAGTAATTGTTTTATAGATTTGGAAACTCCAGTATTAGGTGCAGATCTATTGAGGATTGTAATATTTTCCTGTTGGACTTTCCTTTTACCATTATATAATGTCTTTCTTTGTCTGTTTTTAACTGTTGTTGCTTAAAGTCTCTTTTGTCTGATATGAGACTAGTTACTCCTGCTCACTTTGGGTTTTCATTTGCATGGAATATCTTTTTCCACACCTTTACCTTATGTTTACGTAAGCCCTTATATTTTAGATGAATTTCTTGAAGACAGCAGGTACTTGATTGGTAGATTTTTATCTATTCTTCAATTCTGTATCTTTTAAGTGGAGCATTTAGGCCATTTACATTCAACGTTAGTATTGAGGTGTGAAGTACTTTTCTACTCATTATGCTAGTTGTTGCCTAAATACTTTGAGGTTTGAGGTTTTTTTTTTTTTTTGAGGCAGAGTCTCGCTCTGTCGCCCGGACTGGAGTGCAGTGGCCAGATCTCAGCTCACTGCAAGCTCCGCCTCCCGGGTTTATGCCATTCTCCTGCCTCAGCCTCCCGAGTAGCTGGGACTACAGGCGCCCGCCACCTTGCCCGGCTAGTTTTGTATTTTAGTAGAGACGGGGTTTCACCGTGTTAGCCAGGATGGTCTCGATCTCCTGACCTCGTGATCTGCCCGTCTCGGCCTCCCAAAGTGCTGGGATTACAGGCTTGAGCCACCGTGCCTGGCCGTGTTATGGTTTTTATGCATCCGTTGAGATATATGCTTTAAGAAGGTTCTATTTTGGTGTATTTCAAGGTTGTTTTTCCAAGATTTAGAACTCCTTTTGGCATTTCTTGTAGTGCTGACTTGGTAGTGGTGGATTCCGTCAGTATTTGTCTGAAAAAGACAAACAAATCTTTTTTTATCTCTTTTTCATTTATAAAGCTTAAACTATCTCTTCTTCATTTATAAAACTTAGTTTCACTGGATACAAAATTCTTGGCTGATAATTGTTTTGGTTAAGGAGGCTGAAGATCCCAATCCCTTCTCGTTTGCAAGGTCTCCACTGAGAAAACTGCTGTTCATCTGATAGGATTTCCTTGAGGGTTTACCTGATGCTTTTCCCTTACAGCAATTCAGATTTCCTTTGTCTTGACTTTAGATAATCTGATGACAATGCGCCTAGGTGGTGATCTTTTTGTGATGAATTTTCCAACTGTTCTCCATGCTTCTTGTACTTGGAAGTCTACATCTCTAGCAAGACTAGAGAAATTTTTCTCAATTATTCCCTCAAGTAAATTTTCCAGGCCTTTAGATTTCTCTTTTTCTTCAGGAACACCAACTATTCTTACGTTTGATCCTTTAACATAATCCCAAGCTTCTTGAAGGCTTTCTTCATTTTAAAAAATTATTTGTCTTTGCTGGATTAGGTCAATTCAAAAGCCTTGTCTTCAGGCTCTGAAGTTCTTTTTTCTACTTGTTTGACTCTATTGTTGAAACTTTCCAGTGTATTTTACTTTTCTCTAAGTGAGTCTTTCATTTCCAGAAGTTATGATTATCTTTTCTTTATACTATCTATTTCTCTGGATAATTTTCCTTCCATATCCTGTATTTTTTTTATTCTTTAAGTTGTTTTTCACCCTGTTTTTATGGCTTTTTTGAGTAGCTTAACAGTCATCCTTCTGAATTCTTGATCTGGCAATTCTTAGATTTCTTCTTGATTTGGATCCAATGCTGGAGGGCTAGTATGATGTATTGGAGGTTTTATAGAAACTTGTTTTGTCATATTGCCAGAATTGTTTT
Organism: Rhinopithecus bieti; assembly: GCF_001698545.2. NCBI lineage: Eukaryota > Metazoa > Chordata > Mammalia > Primates > Cercopithecidae > Rhinopithecus > Rhinopithecus bieti. The sequence continues at coordinate 213,024 of NW_016810439.1, forward strand.
TCTGATTCCTCCTTATTTTGTAGACTGTTTCACTGGAAAGACCTGGAAGTCAAGATCTGCTGTTCAGATTATTTTTGTCCCATGGGGTGATCCCTTGATGTGGTGCTCTCCCTCTTCATCTAGGGATGGGGCTTCTTCAGAGCCACACTGCAGTGATTGCTATTGCCCTTCTGAGTCTAGCCACCCAGTGGGGCTACTGGGCTCCAGGCTGGTGCTGAGGAATGTCTGCAAAGAATCCTGTGATATGATCTGTCCTCGTTTCTCCCAATTGTGGATACCAGCACCTGCTCTGGTTGTAAGTGGCAGAGGAGTAAAGTGGACTCTGTTAGAGTCCTTGGTTGTAGTTTTTTTTAGTGCAATGGTTTTCTCAAATGTGGGTTATGCTAGCAGTGAAGTTGTCACATGGAAAGACTCAGGACCTGTGTTTAGCCAGGGTGTTGCAGGTGGTGAAATTAGCTGTTGTTGTCTTCTTTGGAGCAAGGTTGCTCTGTTATGAGTTGCTGTAATGGCTTGAGTTGTTTGACCTCCAGTCAGGAGGTGGTGCTTTCAAGAGAGCACCAGCTGCAGAAGTAGAAGGGGGATATATCCTTGCCCTACATTGTTCAGGACAAGTGCTCAGGTTTCTCAGGTCATGGGTGGGGCCATAGAGCTCCCAAGAGTTTATATCTTTTGTCTTTGGCTACTGGGATGGGTAGAGAAAAACCATCAGGTGGGAGCAGGGTTAGGTTGGTCTGTGCTCAGAATCTCCTTGGGTGAGGCTTGCTGTAGTGAAGTTTTTCAACTGTCTTGCAGTATTTGCAGCAGCAAGCTACTGCTTTCAAAGGGTCTGCAAATTCTTACAGTTTTCCTGGTATGTTCCTGCAGTGGTTCTTGGAGCGAAAGTTCTCAATGTGTGTCTCCAGACACTATTCTGTCTATGCAAGCAGGAGCTGCACATTATTCCTGTCTCCTATCAACCATCTTTTCCTCCATCTACTCATAAATTTTTATTTTCCAGCAATAACTCCTAAAGTACACCAAGTGTCAGTGGATGAACAACTAAACTAGAGGCTTATTTACAAAAGTAACCCAAGGTTTTGAAAACACCAGTAAATGCAAACAATCAATATCATGTTAAGCAAAAGTTGTATCTAAGTACACAGGGTCCCCAACTTACAATGGTTCAGCTTATAATTTTCCAGCTTTACAATGGTGCAAAAATGATATGCATTCAGTAACTGTACTTTGAATTTTGATCTTTTTTCTGGGCTAGCAATATGCAGCATAATATTCTCTGGTGATTCTGGGGTGATGCTGGACAGTAACAATGAGTGACAGCTCCCAGTCTGCCATGTGATGATGATGGTAAACAACCAATATTCTGCAGTGTATGGTGTGGCCAGCACTTTATAGGTAATTATGAAAAAGAAAAACTGTACAGTCAAAACTTAATATCTTCCTGAAGAACACTCTGCCTACTACTCTCAAGTCTCATCAGAAGAGAGAGAAATTGACGACCCTGTTGTTATAGCATCCCCATCATCCAGCTATTAATTTTAGTTCAATTCTTCAAACACTCTTCAGGACCAGTGTGCTTTTGACTGTGTACACGAATGATGTAAACCTATATTTTCAGTATAGTATTCAATAGTTTAAATAAGATATTCAATACTTTATTATATAATAGGTTAGTGTTGGATGATTTTTCTCAACAGTAGACTAAGGTATGTATTCTGAGCATGTTGAAGGTAAGTTGGAGTAAGCTATGATATGTGGCAGGCTATGTGTATTAAATACATTTTCAACTTAAAATATTTTCACCTTAGGATGGGTTTATTGGTCCTGTAACATCATCATAATGTGAGGAGTATCTGCAGTATATGTGGCTCAATTAAGATCACCTCTTGGCAATCACATCCTCTTTTTATTTCTTTTTATACGACTGTACAAATTGAATTCTTGTTCAAGAAAAAGAGAAAGTTAAGGAAAATTGGAGGTTGAGATATATCAGAACCTGGTGGCATGCCTCCCTCTTGTGTTCTGAGCCTGTGGGTATTTCTTTGAAGACCCCCTTTAAGGGGGACACACACTGAGTGTTCTATTGCAGCCCTTGAAAATGACTAGAACTCAGCGTGGATCTGTGGTGTCACTCTAGGTGGCTGACTAGTCATAAGCCAAGAATCCTGCAGGTGGGGAAAAACAAAAGACAGCCGTAGGCCAAAGAAAACTCTGGACTGACACCCAGAATTCTAGTTAAAGAAGCAGGTGGTTTGGATGTGTGCTTTCACCAGGGATCTGAGATTAAGGGGGTGGGGAAAATATTTGGCTTTGTGGCTGATTACTGGGTGAAGAGAATAGGAGGCAGAAATGCCATCTTTTAATGACATCAATGCAGATAATAAAGAATTCTAGGGTACAGCCACAGAATTTGGGATAGCATCAAGGAGTGATCATTGAAATGAAAACTATTAATAGCAGAGATGAAATAGATCTATTTTTTCTCTGTGGAAATCTTAATAGAAGAGAAAGGAATTCAGCGCATTGAGATTTGAATGACATCTCAAGGGCTTTATAATTTATCCTAAAAAAGATGATAATTTAATATAACTATGTAGTAATAAATACATAAATGTGTATGTACATGAACACATATAGACATAAACATGTCTATACATTTCTTTACATATATACACACATACATAATAACCACATAAATACAGCTGTTGAAATGTATAAGTATACGTAACAAAACTATATAGGTAAATATGTAGATAAATATTGTTAATAAATATAACTTTAAAATCTACAGAATGGAAGGAAATTACAACTTTCCTGTTATGGGATTGTTTTGGAGGAGGAGTCAGTAAGGCACTGATGTGTGATGAAATTCAGAGTCATCTGGACATCCCAGGCACAGGTGATCCTGACCAATTGCTGTGACAGGTCTTGACTTTGGTAGTTGTTTTTGGCATATCACTTTAATGAGACCATTAGAAATGAAGATAAAGGTAAGTATAGACTGTTTACTTGGCTAAGGCCCAAAGGCAATTTAAAAATCCAAAATAAATGTTTTGATTAAGATATAGTATTCTATAAAGGAATGTAAGGTGGATTAATTTTAGTTGAATCATGTGCGTGTGAATTAAGTATTTTTTCCTAATTCTGGATGTATTCTTGTTTCTGCCTGAACATTATTTTTTTCACCAGATATTTATCTTTTTCTTATTTAAACATTTGTTGGAAGGCATTCAGTATCTAAAATCATGGTTCTAGAGAGATGCAGACCTGGTCTTTCTATTTTGTGCTGAAAAAAGGATGTGAAAATTATCTAAATTAGCCTGGTTGTGTTGTGGTCTGGGCTGTAGTACAGGTGTCTCTGCCCTACTGCCATTTAAAAGTGAATAACCCAGACTTCAAAAATGCACTGTTGTTCCCCATCCTGGGCCAATGCCACACTCTTTTGTTGAAAATAAGATTATTTCATTTGAGTGAGGGCTCTTTTCATCGTTCTTGGGCAGGAAAGTAGGCATGATTAAGATTGGGATACAAAAATATTTTCTTCCATACAGTGTCTAGGGAAAGTTTACCTTCATTCTTAGGAACGGCGGTTTGGGAAATTCACAGTGCTTGGAGTAAGCTGGCCCAGCCACACTGAGACAGATTGTGATGATAAATATATGTTCACCAAATCAGAAACGAAATCTTTTTAAATTGCTTCTGTTATCAGAAAAATTGTAGAGATCAAAGAACAGCCAGCTGGGTATTTGGATAAAGTATTTGGTTAGCAGGTAGAGTGGGGCAAGGAAGGACAGGCTTCTAGTAAGAACTGTGAAAAGTGAAAGCTGGTAAGAAACAGATGGTAAAGAGGATTTAAGAAATACTGCCTGGTTTATATTGGCTCTCTGTGACATTTTTAAAGAAAGGCCTGCAAATATATTAATCATGATTAATAAGTTTCATTTGTTGCTTGTGCTTCTGTGAATGTGTAACTATAGAGGGACATGGGATCTATGCTTATATCTGAATGGCAAAGAACCCATAATTATTTGAATATATATGCAATTTACAGTTTGTTGGTTAGCTTGCTTACTTGTTAACAATAGCTTTAACTGGAAAAAGATACAGTTTTCCCTTTATCTAGATAGAAGATTATTGACTTTCCTAGATTAGAGTCTGATGAGGGAAAGAATAGAATAGATTAAATTTTCAAAGAGACCGTATGCAGTTGACGAGATTCATTTGGTGAGTGGAGCTTTTGTCAAGTGGCAGAGTAGTAGCTCAGGACTATAACATGTAATGTGAGTATGTGGGATTACTGACCAGGCATTTTCATTGCAATAGGATGCTTTTGCTCAGTGCATGCCTTATCTTTAGTAAACCATACTAAAGCTTCATTGGGCTTCTTCTGGAAGCCAAAAATAAACTAGGTTCTGTTTTAGGTTGGCATGAAGGTGAGAAGGTCAGTCTGAGATGAACTAAGACATTCCTCTTGGGTTTAGGACCAAAAACAAAGAGACTAATAAGAAATTAAGTTAAAGAATTCATCGAGAGTATATGTAGAACATGATATTTGCCTAGGTTGCAAAATCAAGGGATCAAGGCAAGATTATGGTGTAAATTGCTAAAAGGTTAAAATAGCCCTTAGAGTAGAAAATCCCTTGGGAGTAAAAGGACATAGAGAACAAAATTTCTTGCCATAGGAGGAACTATATGTAGAACATCGTTAGTTCAAAAAAAGTAAAATGGCTGGGCGCAGTGGCTCATGCCTGTAATCCCAGCACTTTGGGAGGCCGAGGCGGGTGGATCACCTGAGGTCAGGAGTTCGAGACCAGTCTCGCCAACATGATGAAACCCCCGTCTCTACTAAAAACACAAAAAATTAGTTGCGCATGGTGACGAGCGCCTGTAATCCCAGCTACTTGGCAGGCTGAAGCAGGAAAATTGCTTGAACCCAGGAGGCGGAGGTTGCAGTGAGCCAAGATCGTGCCATTGTACTCCAGCCTGGGCAACAAGAGCAAAACTCTGTCTCAAAAATAAATAAATAAATAAATAAATAAATAAAGTTTTTTAAAAAAGTAAAATAATTGATATTCTCTGGAAGACAACATAATGAAAAAGTAGAGCAGCAGAACTCTAAGTATTATGGGGAATAAATCAGTATCGTGGTCAGTCAGTGATTACATATATGGGAGGCAAATAATTAATGGCTTAGAAAGTAAGAAGTTGAAAATTCAAAAGTAAATAGAGAAGGAGGTGCATGGCACCAAGCAATTTTGTTGTAAAAGTAATAAACTGACACGTCGAGATCCAGACACTTCTCACTGTCTTTGCAAATATCAGAAACAGGCTTCTGAATCGATAAGAATGTTTGTTTATCTTGAACATGAGCCAAATAGTAGCAACAATTGGCAGAAGATTGTGCATGGAAAGGAGGCTGGGGAATCAGGGACAAATGTTTGTTGTGAGAAAATGCTATTGGCCATGTACAGGGCCTTCTCCAGAGGGATCTGGACATCAGGGCAAATCTATCACACACAGAATGCCTCCCCTATCATTTTTATAAAGTTGAACTTGGATTGAATTACACAACTTTTCCCATAAAAGAAAACACAAAAGCAAGAGCCTCAAAAAAGCAACTCATAATTTCAGAAAGTGTGTCAGAGCGGTGGAGAATGTATAGACTGATTGTAATCATAATAAAGCTAATATTTCTTAAGTAATATATGCCAAGCAATGTGCTAAACATGCTATATATGCATTGCTTCACTTCATGATCATAACAAACTTGTGAATAGATAATAATAGTATCTTTATTTTATGTAAAAAAGACAAGTGTGAAGAAGTAAAAGCACCTTGCCCAATTATCAAACAGTTATTAAAGATTTATGATATGACAATAACTATTCTAAGAATTTCTCATACTGCAGGTCATTTAATTCTTATTAGATACTACTTTTGAGTAATATTATTCCATTTAAATGATAATAATACAAAGTGAGTGAGTTTAAAAATCCAATTAGCATACCCTAGAGTCTGTATGTTTAACTTTTGAACTAGACCGCTCATATTTTAATTGCCCATGAGCCTGACTGAAGAAGACACTCTCAAATTTTTGTGTGCCCATTAACCGGATCATGAATTTAAGACTCTTCCATGGTAGTGACAACTAAAGAGGTTGTCATATAGTGAAGAATAATGGAAGCAAAACATTGTAGCTAAATTATTATCCTTACATATTACCAACTTGTATAGTGGTGTAAAAATAACAATAATTAAATAAAGGGACAATTCATGTGACGTTAACTGATTTCTATCTTAAAAGTATAAAATTTATCCTAAAATATGACCATTGACTTTTTCCAAGACTAGCATGCATGATATAAAATTGTTTAGACTCCATTTTATATTTAGAAATACACTTTTCTTAATGGAAGGCTAGAAGGAGTGGTGCTCACATTTTAGTTTGCATTTCTTTGTAAAATTTTCATCAGTCTCCAAAATATAAAATGTGCCGAGTTCTTCATTGTGTCAAAGTTAAGGAGTATGCAAATATAAATATATATAAATAAATAATCCCCCTACACAACAACTTTATGCTAGCATCCAGTTCTCCAGATTAATTTATAATTTACTTCATGAAATCCAAAACTTGAACTTTCTGATGTAGTGTATCTCTCTATCTTCATATAGAATGATACGAACTTGTGCTATGAGTAAAACAACAAAATCACAGGAGATGAATGCAAAGACCTCTAGACATTTACAGAAATCCAAGTGTCTTTAAAGTTTCTGCAAGGCAAACTTCGGAAGTGACAGATTTTATTTTAATCATTTATTTTTTTGCTATACAGCTTTTTAAACTATGGATGACAATTACTCATCTGGTTTTGCAACAAATTAATGAGTATCTGACTATTTAATAGACGTACTTTTCTGAGGATTCCAGTCTTGTTCAAAGAGTCAGATGTTGATAAAGAGATATAAAATCATTAACTATCATTTCAGGCCTAAGATCAGTACTTGTAAAATTGTACCTGTACACTGAAGTTTCCCTAGGCTTTACCAACATCCTGAAGATTTCTGCAACAGATACTCTATAAATTTTCTCCTCATTTATATAAAACTAAAACTTTTCTGACACCAGAAAATAATGTAGTTGAAATTCAGACACAGGGCAAAAGCATGCTTCACTCAATCATTTATTTTTCCTGTTCTGGATGACTGATTAATACATTTATAGTCCCTGATAAAAGCTTACTCTCCACCTGTGTCCTCCTAGATATAAATGAATAGTTATCAAATACCATTAAGTCAAATTCATCAATACACTGGCCAGTCTTCCTGCCTCCTTGCTCATCGATGAATGAGTTACTATGGGAACAGTGGCAGATCTGTGAAGAGCCCAGTAAAAATATTACACTTTAACAGGGATTCCTAGCACTTCATTCCTGAGAACATGTTGGCTTAAAATCTGACATTTTCAAAACAAAACATTTAAAAGTCATCTAAAAGCTGTGCTTTAAAAAAATATTTTCATCATTTTTTAAAAGAAAACAGCTCTCATTCAGAAGGCAGCAAAATTCTAATTGACACGTATCATATAGATATTTTGGTACACATTTAATTTGACAAGAGTGCAAAATGAATTTATCTATGGAAAACCTATAAAGATGGAGTAAATTACAAACAACCATAAACTTTTTTAGAACTGATACCTAATTAAAATAAAGAAGAATAAGCAGTGCAGCCAGTTGTTTTGTTTGTCTATGATAACAACCGGCTTGATCACAAGGGATTCTCACTTCAAATATTTGAAGCCTCTATCTACATCTTGACAACTATTTTTTTTTTTTTTTTTTTTTTTTT
>NW_016810439.1:221076-229421 GCF_001698545.2 Rhinopithecus bieti
TTTTTTTTTTTTTTTTTTTTTTTTTTTTTTTTTTTTTTTTTTTTTTTCTCATAAAGGGTATCTGTACCTGGAATAATTAATCTACAGAGCTATGCATTAACAACAATATACTTTGCAATATATTGTTTCCAAATGATCACGCTTCTCAAATGGTCAAGAATAAAGTAAAAAGCTGAAACAAGTAATGAAACATTTTCTTTAAAAAATGTGAAACAATGGCTTCTATTAATATACACCCCAACAATAGGTTTGGTATGTTGTGTCAGTGTTGGAAAATATTGCAAATACAAAACTGTATCAGAGTCTGTTAAGTTTCAATGTCTTGTGGTCTTTTTTTCACAGTGTGGATATCAATTTGCCTAGACAATACTATGAAAAATTCCCCTTTCTTCACTGTTGAATTTGATACAGATGTCAATAAATATTAACTAAATGGATGAATAACTAAGCGTTCTCATTAGGTAGAAGAAATTGAAGAGAAATAAACAGAAATGAGTAACTGTTTAGTGCTCACTTATGTGATGTCAGGTGTTATGTTTTATGTTATCCATCTTACCTGTTCTCAACAAGTATTCAAGGGAGTTGGGGAAGAATAAAATGAAATGCTTAATTAATTGTTAGCAATGAAAATTCAACATCTCATTTTTCATAAGGCAACAAGAGAGGAAATTTTATTTTCATTTCTAATTTTTTCACTTTTAGTTACTGCATTTAGAAAGGTATCCTTGCCTGGCATAAAAATTTTTTTCAATGACTATTAAAACCTTATTTATAACTACTGTCACCATTATACTAATTTGTATAGCATTTGAGTATCAGAACCCATGATAAATATTTTGTCAGATGAAGGAAAATGCCTCATGGATTTGCAAAGGTTGTTATCTTTTGAGTAATGATGACATATAAGAAGGCATTTGAGGAGTTGCTAAAAAGAAAGTTGTAATTATAATTAGTGATTTACTTTTCTGCTTCTCTAAAATGAAAAGTGAGAGGAAATGACAAAAGGTTCTTTCTTGCCAGTAATCTCAACTAAACATACATCTTCAAGTATTGTTTTCCTAGACTAACAGCAAAATGAACCAAGGTGTTTTGATTTTGGAGCCCAGAGGGCTTCATTCTGGTGTAAATTGATTTCCATTGTTTCTCCTATTGAGAATTTGTGTTTCCAATACAGTACTCTTCCATGATTTAATTAACAAGTATTAATTAAATGTATTCAGAGTTTATTCAAGAATAGTAAATTCTAACAACATTTACAATCTATGTGAAATGCTTTTTTACATTGCTGCTGGTTCTGAAAAACAAGATATGCTACCATGTCAGTGACCTGAGCAACAAAAAAACATGAAAACTAGTTTTCCCTGATTTATGGAATGAGTGAGACCAACAGTGCAAAAGACATCCATTTATTTTTAAGGGCCTTAGATTGAGCTGTGATTCACTCTGAACCTGTTTCAGGTGCCCCACCAGCTGCACTTAAATCTAGTTCAATATTCCTACCTCTGACTTTGACTTTATATTTAAAAAATTGGGTTCTAGGATACCCTGTGAAGGCTGACTAGTAAAATACGTACACATATTTTCTTTAAAAGTTTCATATTTATTATGGAAAAAAATGGCACTTATTTTTCACCAGTATGGTTTCAGTTTACTGCAGTTCAACAAATATCCTCTAGTACTTCTGCTAGGCAGGCAGGATTCAAAGACAAATGAGGCCAGACCAATGTCTTCAAAGAGCTTATTTAGTTTTAACACTATCCATGTTGGTAGCTCCTGATATTTTATTCATCAGGCAAGACCACTGATTGGTAGTTTTACTGATGTTTGTATTGCACTATTTTCTAATGAGTTCAGCTTCATCATATGTAAATTGAGTTAAAGTGTAAGATCCTTGAGAACTGTGTTTACTCACCATTTAATCTGAATGCCTAGCAGAGGGCCTGTCATATAGTAAGTATGAGTACATGAGTTGAACAAATGTCTTTTGTGGAATAAGGCATGATTCTTTCTGCAGGTGTTATCATTCACGAGGAGGAGAAATAAAAGCATTCACAAAATACAGGTGGCTATGCCTTCCCTTTCAGGATGTTAATGTGGTTTTCATTAACAATATAAGCATTCTAAAAACTTGTTTCTATTGATTTGTGAAAGTTTCTTCTATTTCATTGCCTAAACTATTTTTCTTTGGTTTCTTCCTGGTCAAATTGTTTGATGATGTGAATTGATGAGTATTAATCATCCACCCTAGAAGTTCTTCTCACTGCTTACACATGTAATCATTAGTAGAAGGAGAAACTCTACGTTGTCATAATGGAATAGCTTTCAAAATACCAAGAAAAGAGTTCAGAAACAGAAACACTCAACAAGTCTGCCTGACCAGCATGATAAGCAATGACTTTATACTCCTTAGCAGGAATTAAAACATTAATTCCAACAGCTTTGTTGTAACAGTGGTTTATCACACATCCTCAGTGTTCAATTTTTCAGCATTTGCCAAATGTACTGCCTAGACATATGGTAATGATTCACTTTGAATATTCAAATGCTTGATCTTTCTATTGCATTTTAAAATTCATATAGTAACAAAATAATTTTGGTTTCCATTGGCAGTTTTACTATCCTCATGAAATGGTTCTTTAGGGACCTTTATACTTCTTATTTTGAGAGAAATGGTCTTCTCTATGAACATGTATCTGCTGGTTATTACAGAGATACAAAACATGAAACAGCATGTTTGGGCACCTATGAAGAACAAAATCTAAAAAACAAAATATCTGTTGGATGCATACACATTTTCTGTTATTTCATTCAAAAGAAAAATTGCCTCTTTTATTGTTCAAGATAGTCTCCACATGAGTTATATAATCTCCACTTAAAATTTGCCAACAGCAGTAAATTTGGTTAGAACAAAATACCTTGGTTAAAAATATTCAAAGTCATTTAAATGAAATTTACTAATCCCAAATGCTGTAGACTTTAAGCTCTTTATTCTAATGTTTGGAGTGGATTTATAAGCCCATCTTTAAGCAACAATCCTTATTCAATTTTGTTACTTTTCAGCATGACTAACCAAAAGACTTAGAATTCTGAGAAATGATGTTGGGATATGAGTAACAGACAGATGATCTACCAAAATCCCCTCTAACTCAGAATATTTGACTTGATGACCAGACTGAGTTGATAACATATTTCAGACATAGATTCAGAAATTATTTTGCAACATCTAAGTGTGTGGTATAAGAAGAAAAACAGTGAAACCCACAAAACTTAACCATAGTTTTCACAATGGATAGGACCTATTTGTTGGACTTTTTTTTTTTTTTTTTAACGAAAATGTTATATTAAGCCATAATTTAATTATGATTATGCTGTCATAAATATAGTTGTTTTACTTATATTGTCTTATTCAAACTATCCAACTGCATAATTTCCAACTTTTTGGAATAGTTCATGTACATCTAGAATACAAAAACCAAAGAACAAAACTACTGGCCAGGCGTGGTGGCTCCCGCCTGTAATCCCAGCACTTTGGGAGGCCGAGGCGGGAGGTCAGGAGTTTGAGACCAACCTGACCAACAAGGTGAAACCCCATCTCTACTAAAAATACAAAAATTAGCCAGGTGTGGTGGCAGGCAACTGTAGTCCCAACTACTCGGGAGGCCGAGACAGAAGAATTGCTTGAACCTGGGAAGCGGAGGTTGCAATGAACTGAGACAGCACCACTGCACTCCAGCCTGGGTGATTCAGTGAGATTCCATCTCAAAAAAAAAAAAATTACTATGTTTTCTTCTCTCAAAGCCATTTTACAAGATTTTTCAAAATTCTCTACTTTGGAGTTAAATCAATTTTTTGCATGTTTATTGGCTTGTTTAAATTTGGTCCAACATAGCATACTTTTTGTATCAGCCATGTAGAGGGGATACTGTCCCAACTCATCCAATGCACCATATGCTTGTAAGTTGAGGAAAATGGTGCAGGAGTCCATGTGAAGAATAAGCCATGTGTCAGTCATAGTATTCAAATTACTGGATTGCCTGGAAGAGTCACCTAAGTGAAGCTGAGGATTGAGAAAATAAAATGATCTGGAGAATCACTTCAAATAATTGTCAATGGTGGTTTAAGATGAGCATCTTTATCTTTCATGAAGAAAAACACTTATGAAAGTGATAATGTCCTAACCACCTGCTTTGATAAGAAATTATATTGATAAAATAATTTACCAAAAATAAAGATGAAAGGTATATTTTATAAGTAAATGAAAAACAATAGCATTGGTACATGAGATGAGAAAATTGGCACAAAACAATCTCAATTTCTCCATTTTAACCAATGAAAACTTGAATTAGGTGATCCCTAAGGATCCCTATTACTTTAGGATTTCATGAAAGTATATGAATTATTAAAGAAGCATAATTTTATAAATCACAGAGGTTACAAAGGTATCAGTAACCTATGGTAGCACCTGACTTTCTTCTACATTAACAATGGTGGTAGATCAAGAGGGTTAGGAGAAGATGAAACAAACAAAAACAGTTAGCAAAGATGATCAAGGGGTTAAATGATTGAGAACTTGTCAGTCACTAAGGTCCCAGAGTTAATTAAGCCCAAGTGATTAAAATGCCATAATATAATTACAGGTTGTAGTGTAAAGTATTTGGCCCAAAAAGTAAAAAGAATCCAAATGCTGCCTGCCTTCACTAACTAAATAGAGACAGACAGAAGCATTTTTTTCCATAGTAGCTTTGTAAACATGGGTGCCAAGCAATTACATGTAACTTAATTTTCAAGCTCATAATCATCAATATTATTATTCACAGAAATAGCTTCCTAGAGGATAAAAAATTATGTAGAATCTTGGAAAATGAAAATATTTCGAAAGACTTGTTTTAAAGTCTGTTATTAGCTTTTCTCTCTCACTCGCTTACTCTCCCGATCTCCCACTTTCGCTCTTTCTCTGCGCCATATTATTCAGTGAATGCCAACTACATGCTAGGATATGAGCTCTTTGGATGACCTAGTTAAAATCGGCTTGCACTTCGTCAGTTCAAAATCAAAGACCCGAGAGGCTGAATGAGGACTCCGGAGGTCGTTTATCTCAGACCCCTGCCTTGAGGAGTCACTGTTCTAACCCATCCTAGACTGAGGTTGGACGAATCTTTTCCAAAGGACCCCAGGGTGCTATAGAAGCTGTGTTGGTGACTCAGTTCTCTGCATTCTCCTTCGCAGTCAGGGTCCAATCAAAGTTCCTGAGAGGTGGAAAGGCCACCGCACGTTTAGATGTTCTGTCTTTCAAACGTACTCGAAATGAGTTTCTCACAATGAGCGGCCACTTAAAACTTCCTAGGCTATCTGAAAATAACAGAGATTTAACTGTTTCTTTAAAGAACTAAACTTCACTTGATATATTGAGTCTTCTTTCTGTTCCTTAGAACAGTCAGTTAACTTACCAATCTTCCATTTTCTCTTCATGTTGGGCATTTAGTGGATACCTGGGTATTATTTAGTCACTTATTTCCCGGGGTAGTGAGGACTGTAGTGCAGATAAGTGAATTATTTGTGAATTTGTCATAAAATTTACAGGAGCACAAAAATGTATTTTATTTAAATATTTTAGGGAATTAAAAGGACATCTCTGATTCATGTGGAAGAGAAACTGGGTCAAATATCGGCAAGTGATATTTTTCGCTGTTCACATGCAAATTTGCACTTGGAACTTTGAATTCAGTTAATGCTCATGATGATAGGAAGGTCATGAGTAGACTTTGAATTTAGGATGTGTCTAAGTTACTGTGGTTTCAAGACCATTTATTAATCGTAGATGCCCTGGATATATTCTGTTCTTCTAGGATCCAGGACTGGTGACTTGGTTTTTGACCACAAATTTCTATATTAATTACATTTTGAAAGATTTTATGTTTATATGTATGTGCCTTTTTCCTGTTTTTCTGAAGCATCTTGTGAGAAACATCTTTGCCCTTCTGATATTCCATCACAGACCGACTCTACCTCCAAATCCAGGAATTCAGGTCACAGTCACCAATAGATGTCATGGACCTCAAAAGGAGCCAGAGCAAGGCTCGTTAAGAGTTCTTCATCAATCCCATCAGATTACCAAAAAATAATTATAAGTGCTTGCTCAGAGGATAGTGGCTCCTCTTCCTTTTTAAAACTCAAGAATAAAACATGATCCTCCCAATTTAAGAATAATGCCAGTGATGATATGTATGAAATCAGACAGCTCTTACATGAGAGACAAACTTCCAGCTATGTGTCTTTGCTGCTGCATATGTGTCCAATGCTCCCCTACTGATACACTAAAGGAAGAAGAAAAATATAACTCTAAAACAAACATGTAGAACCTACCTAACATAGAAAAAGGAATCAATGAAACATGAATTTCATGGTGTCTTTTCAGAATGCAGGCCAGAGAGCCTCCCTGGAAGGAAATACCTGGAACTCATTCATGTTTGAAAATTCGAGGAATCTATTTAACCTAACTTTCTGAAATTTGGGGGCTTATCTGTAGCCTGTTTGCCTTCCATTTCTAAGAGTCTTTAAAGATTTAGTACATTATAGAGGTAGATTTCAAATCAGTGGGTAAAGGGTGACATAAATAAATAATGTCAAACTTTTTTTACAAAATAATACAGTATTTGTATTATATATCTTAGGAGTCAGCAAACCTCTTTTTGTAAAGGACCAGATAGCAAATAGTTTGGGGTTCATAGGTCTCTGTCACTCTTTTCAACTCTGTCATTGTAGTGTGAAGGTAGCCATAAACAACACATAAATAAACTATTTGTCATGGCCAAGTTTGGCTTGCTGGAAAACGTATTTGGCTCACTGGCTCTAGTTTTACAACCCCTGCCTTAGACCACAAAATTTCAAGAAATATAAAGATTTAAATGTAAAATAATAAAACAATAAAAGTACTAGAAGAAAACATAAAGGAAAAGTAGTCTAATGTTGATGACAAAATATATTATTAATTATAATCTCAAACCAAATGATAAACTTGACTACGTATAATTTTAAAAATAACAAAAGCATGAATAAACACTAAAAGGCTGGGCATGATGGCACATACCTGTAATCCTGGCTACTCGGGAGGCTGAGACAGGAGGATCACTTGAGCCCAGGAGTTTGAGGCTGCAGTGAGCTAAATTCACAGCATTGCACTCTAGCCTGGGTGACAGACCGAGATTCTCCCCTAAAAAAATTGATAGACAAACATGCTTGCAATTCATACCATAGATCAGGGGTTCCCAACCCCCAGGCCACAGACTAGTACTGGTTCATGACCTGCTAGGAATCGGGCTGCACAACAGGAGGTGAGTGGTGGGTGAGTGAGCATTACCACCTGAGCTCCATCCCCTGTCAGATAAGCAGCAGCATTAGATTCTAATAGGAGTATGAACCTTGTGGCAAACTGCACATGTGAGGGATCCAGATTGTGTGTTCCTTATGAGAATCTGATGCCTGATGATCTGAGGTGGTACAGTTTCATTCCAAAGCCATGCCCTACAACCCTGATCCATGGAAAAATTATCTTTCATGAAACCAATCTCTGGTGCCGTAAAGTTTGGGGACTGCTTCCATGGACAATAGACTGATACTTTTACTTCATGAAAAACCCTCCTCTAAAAAAATGGGCAAAATATATGAAAAGATAGCTCACAGAACACAAATATAAATGGATCTTAAACATATGACCCATACTCTGAGCCTCATTCCTAGTAGGAAAATTAAAAATTAAAATGACCATGACTTACCATTTTTCATCCTTAAGATTAGCAAAGATTAAAAAGTTTGATAGTATGTTACATTCATGAAGGTGAATAGGAACAGGAACTCTTCAATTTTCCAGATATTTGCATAAATCAATGTATATTCTATGAAGGTCAGTCAATTTTTTATTTAACCTCACATGAAAATATTTAAAATAGTGGTCAATTGAGAAATAGAGATTTCCATTGACACTTTGAAACATGTTTGGGTTTAACTTTAAAATTCAGTTGATGAAAGTCTAATGCAGCAATAAAAATTTTTCTGTGGATTAATGCATAAAGCACCCACAGGAAATTTATCCTCACTTCATCACAAGTCAGTGCAATGTCATGTAGATACAAATTTTGAAAGTATTGTCACACCTATTATTTAGATGTTTTGTGACCTGATTTTTATTTTTTTATTTTATTTTATTTTTTTAATTTTTTTTTTTATTATACTTTAAGTTCTAGGGTACATGTGCATAATGTGCAGGTTTGTTACATATGTATACTTATGCCATGTTGGTGTGCTGCACCCATCAACTCGTCAGCACCCATCAATTCATCATTTATATC
>NW_016810439.1:232682-246411 GCF_001698545.2 Rhinopithecus bieti
CCCTTCCCCCTTGCGCTTCCAGGTGAGGCGATGCCTCGCCCTGCTTCAGCTCTCGCTGGTCAGGCTGCAGCAGCTGACCAGCACCGATTGTCCGGCACTCCCTAGTGAGATGACCCCAGTACCTCAGTTGAAAATGCAGAAATCACCAGTCTTCTGTGTCGCTCGCGCTGGGAGTTGGAGACTGGAGCTGTTCCTATTCGGCCATCTTGCTCCGCCCCCTCTGTGACCTGATTTTTAAATTACAGCTTTGCAGAACTCTTTGGCATCACCTAAAGAAAGTAGCATATTATCTCTATTTCATGTAGTGTTGGTTAATTCGTAAAGACTTTCTAATTTTCAACGTATTTTTTACTATGAATGCTCCAAGTATGTTTCTGTATTTGAATTTCTTGTGCCTGTCCGCTTTTTTCAACAATTTTATAATTTCTGATAATCCTGCCCATGATTCATATTCATAAAAATCCCTGACTAGTCACTTTTAGCTCACTGTGATCACAAAGCCTTGACTGGCATTCTTAGAGAGAGTTTGTACACTTATCTTGATCTTACCACTTGCATATTGTTGTATTAATTTTGAAGTTAAGAAAAATAGCTACAGAAATTTCAGATAGTGAAGACTGGGGAAGACTGGAGCTAAAAGCAAATGTTCTTGCTTTATATAATAGGAATGTGGAATCCTAATAGGCAATCCATCTTCAATCATGTTTTTAGCACTGAAATGATCAGATAAATCATATGATTCAGAAACTTAGATGTGTGAAGGCTGGATTCAAGGCCTAAGAGATTATAAGCAAGAAAAGTTTAACTAGAAGGCTATTATAATAATCCATAGGGAATGAAGGATTCAAAATAGGAGTTAAGAATCAGGAAATTGTTAAATTAATGCATAAGGCCATCTCAGTGTGGAGGAAGGGGAGTTTACCTGGGATTTTACTTTGCCCACTCATGCTAATATCTCTTATATTAGGGTAACTGTACTTAGTTTTTGCAGGAGAGTTTTAAGCACATTTCTCATCTTGTTTGAATAATATAGCTGTCATCTGCTTAGCACCATGACCCTTTACTATGATAAAAAATAGTAAGCATTAATGTCACATGCATGCTGCTCTACAGCTAGTAACCTATTTCTGCTAATTCATCGGTGACCTCATATTTCAGGTAGGTTTTTCACTTTGAAGCCTTATCATTTATACTTTCCATTGGAAAATGAGAGTTTTAACTAATCTTTTAATGAAGATGTCATTGCAAACTGCAAAAATGCTAGTTGAAACATATGGAAGCTTTGTGGTATTTGGGAATACATGGTTTTCAGCAAATAATGAAACAAAATCTATCATCTGGATGAGATATATTGCATAAATGAAGCTGCTTGAACAAATAGACATTGCTGATATTTTTCACTTCATTAGGATAGACATGGGCAACAAGTCCAGTACTCTTCCTATAGCTGCCTAAGCCAACTGGACAGTCTGAATACAGGTAATGGTTTATTTTCTTCTAACTGTATAAATTGGTCAGGTTTGCAAGAGTGTATTTTTTTTTTTTTTTTCACAGAGGTGCTGAATGGTTAGTGGAGTTGATGCGGAAGTAATAGAAGGACTAGTTGTCAGATTCACACTGATTTCTGTGATTCTTTGATCTGAATATGATATTCAGTGTGATCAACCAGAGTAATCATAAAAGAGAAGTTACAGGTCAGGACCCTGGGGCCAGACTCCCAGGTTTTAAAGTAACTTCCTCAGTTGAAGTTCAGTTGACTGTGGACAAGTTATTTAATTTCTCAGTGTCTGAATTTTTCTCACATGCAAATTGTGAATGAAAATATTACTTCATATGGTATAATATGAATATTAAGTGAGTAAAATACATATAAAGTGCTTAGAATATGTCATAGCCCAATAGTAAGCATTTAATAGATGTGGGAATTACTGATATTAGTTCTACCTGGTGACAGAATTGACGGTGGTGATTAAACCGATGGCTAACTTTTGAGATTAACATGTTACTTTCAGAAAAATACCACAATTCCTGGAACTGTCTAGTTGAGGTCAGCTAAGAAGTTCATCTTATTAGGACATTTTGGTTAAAATTTTCCTCTAGGAAATAAAACTGAGCTTATAAGATGAGGACCACCTAGGGGAAAAAGGTCATTTACCTTAGGAGCAATGATGTTCATATCTTCTAAGACGTTTCTCATCCCACTTTACAAAAGCTTTTTGTTCTTATTTTGCTACATGAACCCCGAATACAGAATTTTTTCTTTGTTGTGACTGTGCTCAGCTGGTCACTCACCACCTCAAACCAAAGAGGGATTCTGACTGCTCAGAAAATGTATTGAATAAGAAGACCAGAAACCAAATAATATTTTGGCCCTTTTCTTCACATAATTCTTTGTGATAAGTAGTTCATTTCTTCTTAAAAAAAAAACCTTCACAAATCTTGCTCTTTTATTCGGGCAAAGGGAAAAGAAACTTTTATTTCAGTACCTTTTGTAGGTCAAATGGCACTATAAAGAATCCGATAAGTTTAAAAAATAATTTAATAATAAACATTAAAAAAAACTCTCTGCAAAGAGCATCTATAGGACTCGCCAGAGGTCACTTAAGGAACCACAGTTGCCTGACATATATTTTCTTTAAAAGATTTTTCGTTTCCCAATAAGAATATTCATATTCATTATTCCATGAACTTTGCTACTGTTCTGTCTTTATATAACTTCAAACTCACTTGTTTTATGAGTTCATGAGTTTTACAGTAAACTTTGACTGGTCATGCTAGTTGAGACAGAAGAGAATACAGAAAATGAGTGTCTTCAAATCACAATTCAAATAATAAGTTCTTCTCCCAAAAGTAGGCAGTGCTATGGCTAACCTATGCAATAACTTTATGGGAATTAAAAATGGAAACTGTTCAAGCAGGTGCTGTCCTGAACCAGAACAAATAGTGGAGTAAGCAGAGCTTCCACTTGCCTCTTAAGTGACCTTGTCCAGTGTTCAATTTTTTCAACTATGTGTGATAGCTCGACTTTGAGGAAAATAAAATTTTAGTTGGCAGTTTTACTTGGTAACTTAATAGCAGAGGCGAAAATAAAGGTGCTCCTAGGAAACTAATTCATATTTTACTTTAAATAATTTAAGTATTTAAATATCAGTGCAACAAAATTAAAGATATTAAAAATAATTCAGTGGTTTAGCATTCCTAATCCTTCCATCCTATATCTTCCCAACTATATCTGTTTTGTATATTATATTAAACATTTATCCCACTTACTATATATAGTCCCACAAAAGTACACATATTAATTTTCCTTAATAGTAGCCATAAATATGTGCATGTTTCATGTAACCTTATTCATTATATTTTGATGACCGAAAAGATACCATTTTAAGTGCATTTATTGCAGTGGTTCATGATTAAATTTTTTCTTAGTTTTTGCAACTTCATTTATCAATAATCACCTTTTTACACTGTGATCTCAAAGTGCTGGTATTTCAGTGAAATTACCAAGATTTCTCTCTCTAAAATGTACATGTGTTATTCTCTATGGAAAGTTTTTCCTCATGTTCTCCTGCTTATTCCCATTATTTTTTTCCAGAGAATCCTGCTCATCCACCATGTCTTAGCTTGTAGGTTACTTCCTATGGCAGATAATGTCACTTAACCCATAGCCAAATGCTGCTTGTTCTTATTTAAATAAAGGTTGGACTTTACTAGTAAGAAGTTAATTTTACAATGAGTATGGGCCCTCCACTAGTGCCAGAGTATGAATTATTATGAGATTTACTTAATCATGGGAATCTTATTCCCTTTTGTCAAAATTTCGCTTTATCATCCTCTCACTAATGAGGCCTATGACATCATTCATTCTGGCAGAGGCACTAGTGTATTCTCATGATAAAAAGAGAAAACTGGCCAGGCATAGGGGCTCATGTCTGTAATCTTAGCACTTTGGGAGGTTGAGGCAGGAGAATCACTTGAGGCCAAGAGTTTGAGACCATTCTGAGAAACATAACAAGACCCTGTCTCTAAAATAAAAAATAAAATTTAGCCAGGTATGTTAGCACATTCCTGTAGTCCTAGCTAGTTGGGAGGCTGAAGCAAGAAAACTGCTTGAGCCCAGAAGTTCGAGGCTTCAGAGGGCTATGAAAACACCACTGCACTCCAAGCCTGGGAGGCAAAGTGAGACCATGTCTCAAAAACAAAACAAAACAAACAAAAAACAAAGAAGGCACAACTTCTTGAGGAACAAATCCATGGTCTTACTCCATTCTTTTTTCCCTTGGATGTGACACCATGGACCTGCAGCAACCATCCTTACCAAAAATTGAAAAGTCAGCATGCTTAACTGGTGGAGTAGCATGGTGAAGTAGGGTGGGGAAACAGAATGACATATTTGATGGCATCACTAGGTTCTGATGACATCACCAGGCTTTGGTTTCAAATTTGGCACTGCCTACCACATGCCCTGTTTTGTAAGTTAATTGAGTATATTTATTTAAAATCTTTGTTTTGCATAAAACTAAATATTTTATTTGTAAACCACTACTAATCGGGCAGTCTATTATTGATAATCAATTCTATCTAACTTTTTCACTTTATTTGTAAAACCTACTCTAGACACCCATATCTTGTCTGGGTGCCACTTCTATGTGATTCAATAGCAGAGGCATCCACTATTAAAGAAGATATCAGAAAATTTTAAAATTGCCTATTTATCTAAATAAATAAATTACTATATTTTAGTTATGTTAGTGTCAGATTACAAGGAATATGTTTATCTTTTTAAATATTTATACTTGACATCTAACTTAGTGCTCATCTCCTAATAAATACTGTGTACTAAGTAGATATTCATGAGAGAAAGAGTTGAAGTATTCTATTGTATTCTCTTTTATTGGTTATCATTAATCATTTTGTGACAATGGGTATATAGTTAAAACCTTATAAAAATGTTTTAATATTATAATTATTGTATAAAAGGTTATGTATATTTTGTGCATTTTTATTATAGTACTCTTATTTTGATATCATCTACTACTCAAAGTTAGGACAAACTCAAGATTAAGAGCACAGTTCTCTAGACTGCCAAGTATGTCCATGACTTTAGACATCAGTTGCAAGTTTTGAGATTCCTAGGACCACCCACATTTAGACTAGAACCCTCACATTTGATAACTTGCTAGAATGACTAACATAACTCAGGATATCACTATACTAACCATTAGTTTTGTTATAGTGCAAGGATACAAATTAAAAACAGCCAAAAGAAGAAACATATAGGGTGGGATGTGGGACTAGGAGAAGCTTCTAAATAAAAACCTACTGAGTTCTAAAGAGACATGTTACCCTTCTGATATCGTAATGTAGCAACAGCCTATAGATTATTGCGAACTCAGACCACTTATTCTAGCTTTGGTGTCCAGACTTTTGATTAAGTCTTAATTTTGCAGGGATGATTGATTGAGTCTTTCAACACATGGATGAATGAAATCTTCAGCTCATGTTCCTGGAGGTTGGGCTGATATCTCATGGCCCAAAGTCCTGACTCTTTACTTTTATTATTTTATTATAGCAACTTCTGGAAATGTACATTTCCTTTCCTTTCCTTTTTTCAAAAAATAATTTTAACATTTGTTTTAGATTCAGGAGGTATATGTTCAAGTTTCTTACATGGGTATATTGCAGAATGCAAAGGTCTGGGGTACAACTGATTCCATCACCCAGGTACTGAGCAGAATATTAGACCTTTGAATATTAGATCTTAGAATATTAGACCTTCGTCAGATACATAGTTTGCAAATACTTTCATTCTCTAGGTTGACTGTTGACCCTGTTGATAGTTTCTTTTGCTGTGCAGAAGCTAGTTAGCTTAATTAGGTCCCACTTGACAATTTGTTGTTGTTGTTGTGGTGGTGGTGGTTGCTTTTGAGGACTAAATCGTAAAATTTTTTCCCAAGGCCAAATTTCCAGAATGGAGTTTCCTAGGTCTTCCTCTAGGATTCTTATAGTTTGAAGTCTTACATTTAATTCTTTAAACCATATTCAGTTAACTTTTGTAGATGGTGAAAGATAGACCATTTTCATTCTTCTTCATATTTTTCTTCTTCTGTCTCAATAGTGCCAGTAATTCATAGATTTCTCAAAGACTTCCCATATTTCTCAAAGACTTTGTTTATTTTTCTTAATTTTTTATTTTTTTCTGACTGGGTTAGAAAGACTGGTCTTCAAGCTCTGATGTTTTTTTTCTTCTGCTTGGTTCAGTCTATAGATAAAGCTTTCAATTGTATTTTTAAATTCCTGAAGTAAAATTTTAATTTCAGAAGCTCCAATTGATTTCTTTTTATGTTTATCTCTTCCTCCATTTCCTGCATTGCTTCAGAAATTTCTTTTTTTTATTTTCAACCTTGTCTTGGATCTTGTTGAGCTTCTTTGCAATCCATGCTTTGAATTCTTTATCTGTCATTTCTGAGCTTGCCTTTTGGTTAAGAACCATAGCTGGACAGCTAGTGTGATCCTTTCATGGTGTCACTACATTCAGATTTTTTTATGGTGCCAGAATTCTTTTGTTGGTTCCTTCTCATCTGGAGTTGTTGGCAGTTCTAATATTTGTAATTATTTTTGTGCAGGTAGAATTTTTTTTTATTCCTGCCCTATAATATTATTATTTTTTAAAATTTTATTTTCCCTTTCCCTGCTCTCTAGTTGGTGTGAGGTAGAGAATGTTGGGTAAGGTCTTATCGTTTTGCTTCTGTAGCCCTATGCACTTTGGTTGGGAGGTTTTATATTGAGCCCTGTGGTTTGACCTACAAGCCAGAAGGTGTACTTATGACTAACAGGCTGCTCTTCCAGGCAAGGGTGTGCTGTGAATGTCTGGAGTTCTGTACTGTCAATATGCAGCCAGTGTGGCTGAGTACACTGTTTACTAGGAGAAGCTCTCTGTTGCCTCAAACAAAGGGCTGGTCCATGGAGTCCACAGTGGTTTGATCTCCTTGCTCAGGCTTGGGAGAATGGGGCAAAATAGGTGAGACTAGACTGGGCAGGCTGCCTACACGTCCCCTGATAGCACTCAAAAGCACTAGGACTAAAAGAGAATCCAGTGGGCAGTCACCGTATGCCTGGAGATGTCCCTAGGTGCCCCCAAGTTCTCTGAATAATGAAGGGGGCAGCCTGAACTCCTAATTCAGAAAAGTGAGTGTTCCAGATGCTTGGATATCTACCTGGATGTGGCATGTAGAGGGCCCCACTGCATCACAATCTCTGCACAGGAAGTGTTGGGCAGCTCAGGCTGCTAATCTATATGAATTGGGTGCTCTGAATGCCTGGAGATATGTCTGGGTATGGGGTAGAGAGGGCCCTGCTTCACCACTGTCTCCACACAGGAAAGATGGGCTACTTAGGCTGCTGATTAAGGTAGGTGGGTGCCTATAATGCCTGGAGATGGTCCTAGGCATAGAGTGGAGAAGGCCCCATTTTACCACAGGCTCTGC
The DNA here is from genome assembly GCF_001698545.2 of Rhinopithecus bieti. Classification (NCBI taxonomy): domain Eukaryota; kingdom Metazoa; phylum Chordata; class Mammalia; order Primates; family Cercopithecidae; genus Rhinopithecus; species Rhinopithecus bieti. Next base: position 240,170 of record NW_016810439.1, read on the forward strand.
ACAGGAAGAGTGGGGCGGCTCAGGCTTCTAATCTGGGTGAGTGAGTGTTCTGAGTCCCTGGACATCTTCCATGTGTGAAGCAGAGAAGGCCTTGCTTCAACACAATCTCTTCACAGGAAGGGTGGGGAGGCTCAGGCTTCTGGTCCAGTTTAATGAGTTCTCCAGTAGTTGGAGATATACCTGAGCATGCAGTAGTGAGGCTCCCATTGTGCCCAATCTCTATTCAGGGAGGGTAGGGCAGCTCAGGCTGCCAATCTAGGCAAACAGATACTTCAGGCTTCTGGAGATCTGTCTGGGAATGGAGCAGAAATGACCTAGGTACACCACAGTCTCTTCACAGAAAGGGCATGGCAGCTTAGGCTGCTTATTCAGGAGAGTGGATGCTCCAAATGCCTGGGGTGTGGAGCAGAGAGGGCTCCCTTCACTTAGATCTCTGCATAGGAAGTGTAGGGCAGCTCAGGCTACCAATCTGGGTGAACAGGTGCTTTGGATGCTTGGAAATCTGCCTAGATATGGAGCACAGATCACCACTGCACTACAGTCTTCCCAGGAAGGGTGGAGCAGCCCAGACTGCTGAACCAAGTGAGCAGGTGCTGCAGATGTCTGGAGATCACTGTGTGTGGAGTAGAGTGCCCCACTGCACCACAATCTATGGAAGGGTGAGGTGGCTCAGGCTGCTGTTGCAGGCAAGTACGTGCTGTGAATGTCTGGAGTTCTGCACTGTCAGAGTGCACTCTGCTGCATGACTTCTCAGGGAATTGGGCTAGGGCACCCAGCAATGAAACACATTGACGAGTTTCAGCTCATCAAGCTGACTCTGGCTGCACATCTCATTACTCAGGAGGAACTGCAGCTGTAGCAGCTCTCCTGTAGTCCCAGGACTGTGATGGGGGAGATCACAATTCCAGCACTTACTGTTGAAGTGCCTTCCACAATTCTAGCTATGGAAATATCTACTCCATTCCAGAGGAAGTGCTCCAGTCTCTGGCCCGAGACTGAAATACCTACATGGCCATGCTGTCAGGTCACCAAGAATGACAGACCTTGCATGTGCCCAGATTAAAAATTGCACCCTGCTCTACATCTCAGGTCTAGAATGTCTGCAGCTTTTACCAGTTTCTTTTCCTCTCGGTACCTCTTCCCTAGTTAACTCCAGTGCTTGGGAGAAACAAAGTGTTCTCCTTTGTCCTGGGTAGCTCAGATCTCTAGTGGGGAGGTGAGTCACAGAGGGAGGCTCTCTGCCTCTCTCACACACTGGTGCTTCACTCACTTTCATCAGCCAGACACCATCATGTGGCCTATTTGACCTCATTCTCTTCCTCAGTATCTAGGTTATCCTTCATAATTCTGGTGGATTTTCATTTTCCTTCTTCAATTAAAACTCACGGCATTGACCTTTTATGTAGCTGAGGCATGTTAAAAGCGTCTAATCTGCCATCTGTCAACATACTCCCCAACTCTTCAATTACAGGGTTGGTCTTTCAGTCATGGCTTACCTCCACAAAGAATCATTTCTTTAAACTCTCAGGTGGGGTCTGTTAAAGACAGAAACTAACTATATGTATGCAGAAATCTGGAATTACAGCTGGAAATTATAGCCTATCAACTTTTTGTTTGTTGTTTCTTAATTATAGTTATTAGTTTTTATGTATTTAGTTTTATTATACTTTAAGTTCTGGGATACATGTGTAGAATGTACAGGTTTGTTACATAGGTGTATATATATATATATATATATATATATATATGCCATGGTGCCTTGCTGCAACCATCAACCCATCATCTAAGTATTAAGCCCCGCATACATTATGTATTTGTCCTAATGCTCTCCCTCCCCTTGCTCCAACCCCATGACAGGCCTCAGTGTGTGATGTTCCCCTCCCTGTATCCATGTGTTCTTATTGTTCAACTCCCACTTATGAGTGAGAACATACAGTGTTTGGTTTTCTGTTCCTATGTAAGTTTTCTGAGAATGATCGTTTCCAGCTCCATCCATGGCCCTGCAAAGGACAGGAACTCATCCTTCTTTATGGCTGCATAGTATTCCATGGTATATATGTGCCGTATTTTCTTTATCCATTCCATCATTGACTGGCATTTGGGTTGGTTCGAAGTCTTTGTTATTGTAAATAGTGCTGCAATCAACATACATGTGCCTGTGTCTTTATAGTAGAATGATTTATAATCCTTTTGGTGTATACCCAGTAATGGGATTGCTGGGTCAAATGGTATTTCTGGTTCTAGATCCTTGAGAATCGCCATGTGGTCTTCCACAATGGTTGAACTAATTTACACTCCCACCAACAGTGTAAAAGCATTCCTATTTCTCTACATCCTCTCCAGCATCTGTCGTTTCCTGACTTTTTAATGATCGCCATTCTAACTGGCATGAGATGGTATCTCATTGTGGTTATGATTTCTATTTATGTAATGACCAGTGAAGATAAACTTCTTTTTCATGTTCATTGGCTGTATAAATGTCTTCTTTTGAGAAGCGTCTGTTCATATCCCTCACCCACTTTTTGATAGTGTTTTTTGTTTATTTCTTGTAAATGTAATTTCCATGTAGATTCTGAATACTTGTCTGAATATCTGTCAATAGATAGACTGCAAAAATTTTCTCCCATTCTGTAGGTTGCCTATTCACTCTGATGACAGTTTCTTTCTTTTGCTGTGCAGAAGCTCTTTAGTTTAATTAGATCCCATTTGTCAGTTTTGGCTTTTGGTGTCATTGCTTTTGGTTTTTTAGTCATGAAGTCTTTGCCCATGTCTATATCCTGAATGATATTTCAGGTTTTTTCTAGGATTTTTATGATTTTAGGTTTTATGTTTAAGTCTTTAATTCATCTTAAGTTAATTTTTGTATAAGGTGTAAGGAAGAGGTCCAGTTTCAGTTTTCAATTTTCAGCATATGGCTAGCCAGATTTCCCCACACCATTTATTAAATAGGGAATCCTTTCCCCATTTCTTGTTTTTGACAGATTTGTCAAAGGTCAAATGGTTGTAGATGTGTTGCATCATTCCTGAGGCCTCTGTTCTGTTCCATTGATCTATATATCTGTTTTGGTACCAGTACCATGCTGTTTTGGTTACTGTAGTTTTGTAGTATAGTTTGAACTCAGGTGGCATGATGCCTCCAGCTTTGTTCTTTTTACTTAGGATTGTCTTGGCAATATGGACTCTTTTTTGGTTCTACATGAATTTTAAACTAGTTTTTTTTCTAATTCTTTGAGGAAAATCAATGGTAGCTTGATGGGAATAGCATTGAATCTATAAATTACTTTGGGCAGTATGGCCATTTTCACAATATTGATCTTCCTATTCCATGAGCATGGAATATTTTTTCATTTGTTTGTGTCCTTTCTTATTTCCTTGAGCAGTGGTTTGTAGTTCTCCTTGCAGAGGTCCTTCACATTCCTTGTAAGTTGTATTCCAAGATATGTTATTCTCTTTGTAGCAATTGTGAATGGGAGTTCTCTCATGATTTGGCTCTCTGTTAGTCTACTGGTGTACAGGAATGCTTGTGATTTTTTGCACATTGATTTTTTATCTTGAGGCTTTGCTAAAGTTAATAATAAGCTTAAGGAGTTTGGGGGCTGAGAAGATGGGATTTTCTAAATATACACTCATGTCATCTACAAACAGAGATGATTTTACTTCCTCTATTCCTATTTGAATATGCTTTATTTTTTTCTCTTGCCTGATTGCCCTGGCCAGAACTTACAATACTATGTTGAATAGGAGTGGTGAGAGAGGGCATCCTTGTCTTGTGCCTGTTTTCAAAGAAAATGCTTCCAGCTTTTGCTTATTCAGTATGATACTGGCTGTGGGTTTGTCATAAATAGCTCTTATTATGTTGAGATGTGTTCCATCAATACGGGGGCCTGTTAGAAAGAAAACCAACAAACAGAAAGCAATAATATCAACATCAACACAAAGGGCACCCACACAAAAACCTCATCCAAATGTCATCGACATCAAAGATCAAAGGCAGATAAATCCATGAAGATGAGGAAAACCAGAACAAAAATGCTAAAATTTCCAAAAACAAGCATGCCTCTTCTCCACTAAATGATCACAACTTCTCTCCAGCAAGGGCACAAAACTGAACAGAGAGTAACATTGAGGAATTGACAGAGTAGTCTTCAGAAAGTGGGTAATAACAAACTCCTCTGAGTTAAAGGAGCACGTTCTAGCTGAATACAAGGAAGCTAAGAATCTCGATAAAAGGTTACAGGAACTACTAACTAGAATAACCAGTTTGGAAAAGAATATAAATGACCTGATAGAGCTGAAAAACACAGAACAATAACTTTCTGAAGCATACACAAGTATCAATAGCCAAATCAATTAAGTGGAAGAAAGGATATCAGAAATTAAAGACCAACTTAATGAAATAAAGCATGAAGACAAGAATAGAGAAAAAAATTTAAAATGAATGAACAAAGCCTCCAATAAATATGGACTATGTGAAAAGACCAAACCTACAATAGATTGGTGTACCTGAAAGTGACAGGGAGAAAGGAACCAAGTTGGAAAACACACTTCAGGATATTTCCCAGGAGAACTTTCCCAACCTAGCAAGGCAGGCCAACATTCAAATATAGGAAATACAGAGAACACCACAAAGATACTCCTTGAGAAGAGCAACCCCAAGACACATAATCGATAGATTCTCCAAGATTGAAATGAAGGAAACAATGTTAAGGGTACCCATAGAGAAAGGTCAGGTTACATACAAAGGGAAGCTCAGCAGACTAACAGCAGATCTCTCTGCAGAAACCCTACAAGCCAGAAGAGAGTGGGGGCCAACATTCAACTTTCTTAAAGAAAAGAATTTTCAACACAGAATTTCATACCCAGCTAAACTAAGCTTCATAAGTGAAGGAAAAATAAAATCTTTTACAGACAACCAAATGCTGAGAGATTTTGTCACCACTAGGTCTGCTTTACAAGAGCTCCTGAAGGAAGCACTAAATATGGAAAGAAAAAACCAATACCAGTCACTGGAAAAACATACCAAAATATAAAAACCAATGACACTATGAAGAAACTGCATCAATTAATGTGCAAAATAAACAACCAGCATCATGATGACAGGATTAAATTCACACATAACAATATTAACCTTAAACGTAAATGGGTGAAATGCCCCAATTAAAAAAACAGACTGGCAAATTGGATAGAGTCAAGACCCATCCTTGTGCTATATTCAGAAGAACCACTCACGTACAAAGACACACATAGGCCCAAGATAAAGGGAAATGGAAAGCAAATGGAAAGCAAAAAAAAGCAGGGGTTGCAATCCTAGTCTCTGAAAAAGACTTTAAACCAATAAAGATCAAAAAAAGACAAAGAAGGGCATTACATAATCAATGCAACATAATCAGGGGATCAATGCAACAAGAAGAGAAAACTATCCTAAATATATGCACCCAATATAGGAGCACCCAGATTCATAAAGCAAGTTCTTAGAGACCTACGAAGAGACTTAGACTCACACACAATAATAGTGGGAGACTTTTAACACCCCACTATCAATATTAGACAGATCAATGAGACAGAAAAATAACAAAGATATTCAGGACTTGAACTCAGCTCTGGACCAAGCAGACCTAATAGGCATCTACCGAAGTCTCCACCCCAAATCAACAGAATATACATTCTTCTCAGCACCACACAGCACTTATTCTAAAATAGACCACATAATTAGAAGCAACACACTCCTCAGCACATGCCAAAGAACAGAAATCATAACAAACAGTCTCTCAGACCACAGTGCAATCAAATTAGAATTCAGGTTTAAGAAACTCACTCAAAACCGCATAACTACATGAAAACTGAAAAACCTGCTCCTGAATGACTACTGAGTAAATAATGAAATTAAGGCAGAAATAAATAAGTTCTTTGAAGCCAATGAGAACAAAGAAACAATGTAACAGAATCTCTGAGGCACAGCTAAAGCAGTGTTTAGAAGGAAATGTATACCACTAAATGCCCACATCAGAAAGTGGGAAAGGCCTAAAATTGACACCCTCATGTCACAATTTTTTTATTTTTTTTATTTAATTTTTTTTTTATTATACTTTAAGTTCTAGGGTACATGTGCATAACGTGCAGGTTTGTTACATATGTATATTTGTGCCATTTTGGTGTGCTGCTCCCATCAACTCATCAGCACCCATCAATTCATCATTTATATCATGTATAACTCCCCAATGCAATCCCTCCCCCCTCCCCCC
>NW_016810439.1:249067-268644 GCF_001698545.2 Rhinopithecus bieti
AAAAAAAAAAAAAAAAAAAAAAAATCACTTTTAATTACTCTGCCAAAATTGGCTGCTTTAAGCACAATTTAATTAGTTATACTGTGGTAGGGTATTTAGGTTATGATATTTGCCATTATAGACAATATTTTAATAAACATGTTTGAGCATGTCTTCTTTTGTAATGTGAAATTTTCTTTAGTTTTACAGTAGTGAAATTGCTAAATTGTAAGGTATGTGCATCTTCAACTTTATCAGGTATTGACACATGTGCTTCCCTAAGTAGTACACTTAAAATTACATCAATATATAAGGAAATGTAGTTGGTATTTGCAGATTTAAATGTTTTTTTCCCCCTCAGTATGATGAATTGAAAGTGATAGCTCCTGGATTTTTAAGTTTTTATTTCCATTACTAACGAGTTTGGGCAACTCTTCATATGTTTATTCATCATTTAGTATTTCTACTTTGACATGTTGGTTGGTCTCTAAAAAACACTATTTTTAACTTATTAGGTAATAAGTCCATATCCTAATTCCGTACTTTGCTGTAGTTTTATCATATATTTAGTTCAAGAGAACGTTTGAATTTGAATATATTCTCATTTATCAATTTTTTTACTATGTTTTCATGTCTTATTTTTTAAAAAAACACTTTTCCTTCCATAAATTTTCATTATTTTCTTTTAAATTTTTGGAGTAATGTTTTTGAGGCTGAGCATGGTGGCTTATGCCTGTAATCTCAGCATTTTGGGAGGTTGAGTTGGCAGCATCACTTGTTGCCAGGAGTTTGAGAGCAGCCTGGGCGACATAGTGAGATGCTGTGTCTAAACAAATAAATTAAAATAAAATATGAAAATAGCCAATTCTGGTGGCATGTACCTAGTTCCAGATACTTGGGAGGCTGAGACAAGAAGATGCCTTGAGCCCAAGAAGTCGAGGCTGCAGTGAGCCACAATCACACCACATTTCAGCTTGGGTGACAGCGAGACCTCGTCTCTTAAAATAATAATAATAATAAAGTTGTATTTTTCACATTTAAATTTTCATCCATCCGTATTTTATTTTTTACTATGTTATGAAGTATAGCTCTAATTCCTTTTTTTAAAATGTGGGATGAGGCTGGGCACTGTTGGCTCATGCCTGTAATCCCAGCAATCTGGGGGGCTAAGGCAGGTGGATCACCTGAGGTCAGGAGTTTGAGACCAGCCTGACCAAAATGGTGAAGCCCTGTCTGTACTAAAAATACAAAATTAGCCAAGTGTGGTGGCGGGCACCTGTAATCCCAGCTACTTGGGAGGCTGAGGTAGGAGAATCTCTTAAACCCAGGAGGTGGAGATTGCAGTGAGCAGAGATCATGCCATTGCACTCTAGCACTCCAGCCTGGAAGACAGATCAAGACTCCATCTCAAAAAAAAAAAAAAAAAAAAAAAAAAAAAAAAAAAAAAAAAAATTGTGGGATGAGATCACTTCTTCAGTATAATTAGTTGATAAAGACATGCTTTGAACATTATCATTTTATATTCTCATTCATTGGGAATTAAGGTATATGCTGTGTCCTCTCAAAAACTCAGGTGTTGCCAATGTAATAGAATTAAAGGGTGGGCCTTTAAGAGGTGATTAGACCATGAGGGCTCCTCCCTCATGAGTGGAATTAGGTGCCCTTACAAAATAACTTGGCAGAGAGAGCTTGTTTCCTTTCCTTTTCTGTCCATGTGCTGTCTTACATGTGAGGACAGAGCATCAAGGGCCATCTTGGAAACAGAGTCTGGACACTTGCTAGACAGAAAACTTGCCAACACCTTTTTCTTGGACTTTGCAGCCTCTAGAAGTGTGAGAAATAAATGGCTTTCTTCTAATAAAATGCCCATATTTACTCTACCTTTAAAATTAGTCTTCATGTATAATAAGACGAAACTCCTCACTTCGTTACTCTTCCTCATAAATGTCTTGGATATTCTTAAGCTCTGTAATTTTATAAACTTTTTACTAAATCTTGCTAGGATACTAACTGGAGTCTCACTGAATTTGTAGAGTAATAATTGATATAGACTCTTCCATGATTATTGTAGAACTATAAAATTTTTAGTTATTCTATTATGATTTCCATGAATTTTCTTTTTTTCCCAAAGATCTTACAGCATTTCCTTGTTATGACATTTATATCTAGCATAATATAATGTTTGTTATTTTTTGTTATAAATGATATATTGAAGATGGATTTTAGAAAATCTGGTGTTTACTAATGTGGAGGCTATTGAGATACACCACTCAAATATCCCTTCAGGAATGGACCTATTGCATATAGTTAAGTCATTTAACTGTCTTAAGCTGCTAAACTTTGGTGATCCATTATGGTATTTGAGTCATATATAAGTTTTCTCTGGTCAGCTCTCAGTTGCTCACTGAACATGACAGGGACTTAGGGCCTGGTGACTACCCTATGCAATACTCTTTGAATTATTTATGCAGGAACATACTATTGGGCCACCTAAGGCTTTTCTTTAGAGCTGTACCACAGTTTAAGACTCTTCCCTCCTGTTTTTTCAATTGAATTTTTTTTCCATAAAGATATTGTTTAACTTAAAATATTAACATAAATGTATAATATAAAAAGCTTCTATTTTACTACTTAAATAATCTGCTACCTTTTGTAATCACCACATCTATTATCAAAATGCATGCTATAATGTGCTTTTTTATATCCTAGGATTTAATTTGTCATGCTAGTTTTCACCAGAGGGAATGTAAGCTTCCATGAACCACTGTCAAAAAGCATCTGACTACATCGCTGTCTCAGGTGCAACTTGCCTTCTCCAACCCAGAATACATTTTTATATTTAGTTGGAACAAATGTAATCTGCCAAAGAACTTGATTTTATGTTGTTACTGAAACATAGGGAACTTAAAGGAAAATACATGGACAGATCATTAGCATGCACACAGAAATTTTCATATTGTCAAATACAAAAATAATACAGGTTAATTAATACAGGTGATAGAAATGCTGCAGCAAAAATTCAGTTTACATCCAGTTTGCTGATTCAAACATTTGTTACTACATATGGTTTTAGATATTTCAAGACATTTGATTTGATATTTACACCTGACAGTGTGTGACTCTTCCATATGGCTGTTTTTTTTTTAATTATTATACATAGTATTTAAGTTATATAGTAATAGTGGTAGAAGTTTTCAAGTGCTAAGAATACATTTTTTTACATATATATACATATATACACACATGCATACACACACACACACAGAGAGAGAAACACAAATGCACACATGCTTTAAAGGTTAACATAAGCCTATAAGACCAAAAAATAATAGCCCTGATTATCAGCCTAAATACATATTGAGGAGATATGTTAGCAAAATACGGACTTTTTTATGTAGGCTATTCTATGTAAAGAACATAATTTTAGCCCTACTCCTCATATTTGTCTTTGACAGAGATGACAAAAACTAATTCCAGATTTGTTCCGATTCCTGCAAATCAGCTACTAATACCTAACTTTATCACCCTTTTCTTGCTTTCTATCTCTTGGAGAAGCAAATATGATTAATATGACTTGTGTTTAGATTATCCAAAGAGTAAGAGGCTCAAGTTTGTGTGGAAAGTCTATAGAAATGGTAAAATGAAAAGAGAAGTTGAGATTGTCTGGTCAGAGCCTAGAGATAAATGCAGCACCTCCCCAATAGAATAATATTTTCCATTTTTTTGTTTGTTTTCTTGGTTCCATGCCCAGAGACAAAAAGCCTGACAGTCTTTCACCATGCATCAATGGCAAGAAAACTGTTTGAAAAGAGCCATACAGTTAGCAGAAACATGACCAAAAAAAAAAAAAAAAAAAAAAGAAAAAAGAAAAGGAAAAGTAATGTCTTAAGCTCTAAATGAAATAGCCCGTTCAACTGGCAGATAGGTTTGGATTACTTATGACACAAATGAAGAACAAATTTCTTTTGGAAAAATGCTTATGCAGAATTCAACCCCTATGTGCTTAGTAATTGGGACCTTCATAGCAAGGAAATTAGCCTCCCAATTCTTAAATATCAGACATCGGGGAAGTACCTCAGCAGGAGATGATATGTATCATATATATCAAAAGGGATAGATAAATAGGTAGATGGCTTCAATGATAGCTAGCTATAGGTCTGTGTTTCTTTACTGAAAAATGTAATTCCAACTCAACATATTTCTTTGAAAAACAAAAATTATTAAACTTCAGACATCTCAGGTTATATAATGTGAAACACTCTTATTTGCTTGATGGCTATTGAAGAAATATTTGTACCAGATATTTCACGATGAGTAAATGACAAAATGGCAATTTAAAGGCTAGTCACTCTTTATACAGAAATTTACACAAACAAATGAATCCAAGTTGATTCACATAAAAAAAAAAAAAAAAAAAGATTGGTATTGTAACAGTCAAGACCAACTTCAAATTTAACCAGGCAAAACATTAGCATCTGATCTCTTTTGTAGAGCCCTGACTTTTCTATGGTGACAGAAGATGTAGATCTTGGGAGGAGCAGATTACATTGCTTCACAAATGAGCCATTCATACTGCAACAACAAATATCTCTTCACTTAATGGCAATAATTCATCTCTGCTTCAAATGACAATAGTTGAGATTATTATGTTTGTTTTTAGCAAACCCAGAAAGAAGAAAAATTAAACCCAAAGAGGAAATGGAGCAACAATCATAACTGAAATGAAATTTTAAGCAGATGGGCAGCAGTTAGAAGGACAGTGTTTTTGCATGTAGTCCCCTATAATATGACCCTGAATAAATACAAACAATAGCTGAAATTGAGTTTGAACCTATGTGGATAATAACCATGGAAAAGAGATTTTCTCACAGGTTGTCTCCAGATGCTCTTTTTTGTAAGTTGTGTGGCCCAATGCTACAGAATTTGCTATTGGAATCTGACGTATGTTTACATGTCTTACATAAAATAGATTAGTTAAATCAGGATATACTGAAGATGCTAACTACTTTCCTGGATCTGTTTTGATACATTCTTGGTAATATGTTGCCTAACAAATGCTTTGGAGTAATGTTAACAGTCATGCAACTCATTTTGTGTGATATATGATAAAGTTCTAACTTTAAGCAATACATTTTATAGTTATATTTTTGATGATTAATTAAATAGAATCTTTAATAACAGCCATTTTCCTAGGCACATTTTGACTTTTCTTCATTAGCGTGTGATGTATAGTATTTACCCTAAATTAATATGTAGCAAAAAACATGTATTAATTCATAAACACATTTTTAATAGCACATATAATGTTTGGCTTTGGATTTATTGCATATTAAGAAGATAGATTATTATTTAGTTATGTTAAAAGTATACATAGCCAAAAAAGTTTCCAATACCCAATCTTTAAAAGCATTTCACTTTATATTTTAAAGTAATCAACTGACTAATCTGATTATATTGTACCCTTTTCTAGATAAAAAATTTATGGAAGAAACTTCAACAATTATTTGCAAGTACCGTTCCATAAAAATACTTTGCATGTATTTATTTGTATTGCTATGTTGTTGTCATGTTCATATCTAATAGCATTCTCTCTCTCTCTCTCTCTCTCTTTTTTTTTTTTTTTTTTTTTTATGACGGAGTCTAGCTCTATCACCCGGGCTGGAGTGTAGTGCCGCAATCTCGGCTCACAGTGAGCTCCGCCTCTGGGTTCATGCCTCAGCCCCCTGAGTAGCTGGGACCACAGGCCTCCGTCACCACCCCCGGCTAATTTTTCGTATTTTAAGTAGAGACGGGGTTTCATCTTGTTAGCCAGGGTGGTCTCAATGTGCTGACCTCGTGATCTGCCTGCCTCGGCCTCCCAAAGTGCTGGAGTTCAAGGTGTGAACCACCGCACCTGGCCATAGCATTCTCTTTACTTGCGTAGTATAGCCTATCTACTCTTGTTTAACCCATGTTCATTTCACCAGAAATTCCTCCTTTTATCATTAATGTTTTACTATCCACTTGATCATTCCTATTAGCATACAAATATACTATCCTTTCTCCTTAAAAAAAAAAAAAAAAAAAAAAAAAAGGCCAGGCATGGTGGTTTACACCTGTAATCTCAGCAATTTGGTAGGCTGGGGCTGGGGGGTTCCTTGAGGCCAGGAGTTTGAGACCAGCCTGGGCAACATAATGAGATCCTTGTCTCTACAACAAACAAACAAACAACAACAACAACAAAAAACAAACGAAGTTGTTCAGACTTCACTGTCCCTACCAACTACTTATTCTCCTTCTCTTTATAGCAAAATACTTAGAAAGAGATATTTTATTTCCTTTACTCAAACATGCTTGTATAACTACTCTGATTATGTTTTATATCTCATCACCCCATTACGAATACTGCCATCATTTTCACCATCAAAGTGATCAAAGCCAATTTATTTGATCTGTAGCAGCATTTTAAGTAGTTGATTATACCCTTTCTCCTTTATATACTTTTCCATGTGTCTTCCAACTATTCTCCCTTGGTATTCCTTCCACCTCAATGGTCATTCCATCATTGTCTTCTTTGTTGATTCTCCTCCCCAGTCCCTAAATTGGTGTATTCAAGTATCAGTCTTTAGTGTTCTTCTCTTCTTTATTTATACTCATTCTCTCGGAGGTATTATCTATTCTCATATATTTAAACATTAGTATATGTCAAAGACTTCTAAAATGATATTTGTCACCCATAACTCTCTACCAGATTGAATTTCTGTAAATCCCGTTGTCTACTTGACATCTCCACTGGATGTCTAATAGACAGACTTCAACATACTTCAAAATGAATTCTTAATAACCCCTTCCAAAATCTACTCCAACCATAGCCCCCGCACCCAAACCATTTTTCCAGTACTCAAGCAAAGATCACTGGAGTCATCCTTGAGTCATCATTTTCTCTTATAATCCCACACCCAGTCTTCAGGAAATTCTGTTGTTTAAAATCCAAATATTTCTATCACTTCCACTGCTACCTTCAAAATTTATTTCCAAGTTTACTACAATGTCATCTCAACTGACCGTGTACTTATATTTTTGTTTATTAGTGGCCATTCTCAATACAAGAGCCAGATTTTATTAGGAAATGCTCTCAGAATTAGTACCTATGGTGGCTGGGAGGAGGGAAGGAAGCATTTTTGGGCAGAAGGTGAAGTTGGGCTGTAATTGAGTTTCAGAAAAGGTCAATGAAACCTGAAGGAATCTTTGAAGCTATAATGGCTCTTTTAAATTGTCCCATGGTTGTGGATCACCTGAGGTCAGGAGTTCGAGACGAACCTGACCAACATAGAGAAACTCTGTCTCTACTAAAAATACAAAACTAGCCAGGCATGGTGGCACATTCCTGTAATCCCAGATACTTGGGAGGCTGAGGCAGGAGAATTGCTTGAACCCAGGATGTGGGGATTGTGGTGAGCCAAGATCACACCATTGCATTCCAGCCTGGGCAACAAGAGAAAAACTCTGTCTCAAAAAAAAAAAAAAGAAAAAAAGAAAAAAATAAATGTCCTAAGGTTGTAAGGAGTGACAAGGCTTTTATGGCTTTTATTTCCCTATCAACCATTTAATGCATATAGTCTGCCCCCAGAGACAGAGTGAGAGTTTGGGTGAATAGACTCTCTTCAGCTGAGAGCAAATAATAGGAATGCTTGATAGCTAAAAGCTAGCAGGTGGCAACTCTGTCAGAAACTGTAGAATAAGTCCTTTAATTCTGATAGAGAGTGTAGTTGGAACATCACAGTATCCACTACACAACCAGCTGAAAATCACTGGTCTTAAAGAAATCATTAGGGGTTAAGTGGGTGGCCTTTATGTCTTAGTACTTTTAAATTGAGGGTAGAATATAACTAGGGTATTTGTCTCTCTGACAAAATATAAATTCCATCTCTTCCAGTGAGCTTTATACAATGTTTACCAAAAAGTGTGAACTCTAAGGTTCTCTCTCTCTCTCTCTCTCTCGCTCTCTCTCTATACACACACACATACACACACACACACACACACACACACACACATATATATAATATAAAGATATTTATTATAAGGCACTGGTCCTCACAATTATGGAAGATGAGAAGTCCCACAATCTGCCATCTATAAACTGGAGACCCAGAAAATTCAGTGGTAGTAGAATCCAAAGGTCTGGGAGATAGAGAATCAATGGTGTATGTTCCAGTCCAAGTCTAAAGGCCTGAGAACTGGTACTACCAAACACAGAAGACTGATGTCCCAGCTGAAGCAATCAGGCAGAGAGCAAATGCAACCTTCCCTAACCTAGTGTTCTGTTCTGGCCCTCGAAAGTACACACACGTACTGGACAGGGCAATCTGCTTTACTCAGTCCACCAATTTAAATGTTACTCTTTTCCAGAAACACCCTCACAGACACACCCAGAAATGACATTTCACCAGATATCTAGGCATCCTGTGGTCCAGTCAAGTGAACAAATACAATTAACCATCACACCTGTCACTTCTAATGGGATCATATTCTGAATGGATCATTGAACCAACATGGTCTAATTTCCCACATTCTATAATAGATTAGATCTTTTTTTTTTTCCCTTTTTATTTCCAACTTTTATTTTTAACATCAGGGGTACATGTGCAGAATGTGCAGCTTTGTTACATAGGCAAACGTGTGCCATGGTGGTTTGCTTCACAGATCATCCCATCACCAAAGTATTAATCTGATTGTCCACTGGCTATTCTAGCTGATCCTCTCCCTCCTTTCACCCCTTGACCTTTGACAGACCCCAGTGTGTTTTTTGTTCCCACCATGTGTCCACGTGTTCTCATTATTTAGCTCCAACTTACAAGTGAGAAATGCAGTATTTGTTTTTCTGTTCCTGCATTAGTTTGCTAAGGATAATGGCTTCCAGCTCTATCCATGTCCCTGAAAAGGACATGATCTCATTTCTTTTTATGTCTGCATAGTATTTCATGGTGTATATGTACCATTTTCTTTATCCAGTCTGTCACTGATGGGCATTTAGGTTTATTTCATTTCTTTGCTATTGTGAATAGTGCCGTAATGAACATATGAGTGCATGTATCTTGCCCACTATTAAATGGGGTGGTGGTTTATTTTCTTGTAAATTTGTTTAAGTTCCTTAGAGATGCTAGATATTATACCTTTGTCAGATGCATAGATTGCAAAAATTTTCTCCCATTCTGTAGGTTGTCTTTTTACTCTGTTGATGGTTTCTTTGCTGTACAGAAGCTTTTAAGTTTAATAAAATCCCATTTGTCAATTTTTGCTTTTCTTGTAATTGCTTTTGGCATCTTCATCATGAAATTTTTGCCCGTGCCTAATCCTGAATGGTATTGCCTAGGTTTTTTTGTAGGGTTTTTATAGTTTGTGTTTTACACTTAAGTCTTTAATCTATCTAGAGCTAATTTTTGTATATGGTGTAAGGAAGGGCTCCAATTTCCATTTTCTGCATATGGCTAGCCAATTCTCCCAGCACCATTTATTAAATAGGGAATCCTTCCCCATTGCTAGTTTTTGCCAGGTTTGTCAATGATAAGATAGTTGTAGGTGAGCTGCCTTATTTCTGTGCTCTCTATTGTGCTCCATTGATCTATGCATCTTCCAAGGTACTTTCAAACAGAACAAGGAATTTATGATTCAAGAGAAAGTAGTGTTACCAACCAAGCCAGTCTCCCCAAAATGGGGTCTTTCCCCGTTTGGTGTCACAAAATCAATACGTAAAACTGAATGTGAGCATCAAGCAGTGCAGGTTTTATTTGATGGCCATAGAATTGAGAAGTGGGAACATGGCTCACAAATCAATTTCTCATTCAGTATGGGGTGATGGGGCTAACATGAAGGGGTTTTCTGATGAAGTGGTTGAACATTAAAAGCACAGGGAGGAATATTCATGTCTTTTTCAGGAATGCACAGTGAACTTCTGGGAATAGGTAGTGCTGCCTTCTTTTTGGTCCTTTTATCACTTATTTTGATCATTATCATAGTGATGTCAACATGGCACTGGTGGGAGTGTTGCTTAACATAAAATAAGATAATAATAAAGCTTGAGGTCTTTTTGAAGACATTTGGTCAGCTATTATATTAGCCTGTTCTGGCCTTGCTATAAATAAATACCTGAGACTTGGTAATTCATAATAAATGAGGTTTAATTGGCTCACAACTCTAGAGGCTGTACAGGAAGCATGGTAGTATCTTCTTTTGGGGGGCCTCAGGGAACTTTTACTCATGGCAGAAGGCAAAGTGGGAGCAGGCACTTCATATGGCCAAAGTAGGAGCAAGAGAGAGTGAGGGGGAGGTGCCACACACTTGTAAACAACCAGATCTCATGAGAACTCACATAAAATTACCAGGGCAGTACCAAGAGGGGATGGTGCTAAACCATTCATGAGAATCTACTTCTATGATTCAATCTCCTCCCACCAGGCCCCACCTCCAACACTGAGGATTACAATTCTACATGAGATTTGGTAGGGACACAGATTCAAACCATATTATTCTGCCTCTGACCCTCCAAATGTTGTATTATTCTCACACTGCAAAATACAATCACACCTTCCCAACAGTCCCTCAAAGTCTTAACTCATTCCCCAACATTAACTCAAAAGTCCAAAGTCCCATATCTCATCTGAGACAAGTTAAGTCCTTTTCACCTATGAGCCTGTATAATCAAAAACAAGTTAGTTGCTTCCAAGACACAATGAAAGGACAAGCATTAGGTAAATATTATTCCAAAGAGGAGAAATGGGCCAAAATAAAAGGTGCTACAGATCCCATGCAAGTCTGAAAGTCAGCAGGACAGTCATCAAATCTTAAAGCTTCACAGTAATCACCTTTGAATCCAGGTCACACATCCAGGTCAAACTGGTATGAGGAGTCAGCTCCTGAAACCTTGGGAAGCTCTACCTCTCTGGTTTTGCAAGGTTCAGACTCTGCAACTGCTCTCACTGGCTGCTATTGGGTTCCTAAGGCTTTTCCAAGTATAGGGTAGAAGATGTTGGTAGATTTACAATTCTGGGGTCTGGAGGATTGTTGCACTCTTCTCATAACTCCGCTATGCAGTGCTCCAGTGGGACTCTGCATAGGGTCTCCTCCCCTACATTTCACCTGCACACTGCCCTAGTAGAGGTTTTTAATGAGGACTTTGCCCCTGCAGCAGGACTCTACCTGGACACCCAGGCTTTTCTATACATCCTCTGAAATCTAGGCAGAAGCTACCAAACCTTAACTCTTATAATCTGTGCACCCACAGTCTTAACACTACATGGAAGCTCCCAAGGCTTATGGCTTGCATTCTCTGCAGCAGCAGCTTGAGTTGCATCGGCTGCCCTTTGAGCTGATGCTAAAGCCAGAGCAGCTGGGATGTGGGGAGCAGTATCTTGAGGCTGCACAAGGCAAAGGAGCCCTTGGTCTGGCCAAGACAACTATTCTATTCTCCTAGACCTCCAGGTCTGTGATGGGAGGGGTTGCTGCAAATGTCTCCAAAATGCCTTCAAGGCCTTTTCTCTATTGTCTTGGCTATTAACACTTGGTTCCTTTTCACTTATGCAAATTTCTGCAGCCTGCTTAAATTCTGCTCCCCCCACCCCCCCGAAAATGGTGGTTGTTTGTTTTCTTTTTTTTCTACCACATGGCCAAACTACAAATTTTCCAAATTTACACTTTCTACTTCCCTTTTAAATGTAAGTTTCAGTTTTAAGTCATTTATTTGCTCACACATATGAGCATAAGCTGTTGGAGCAGGCAGACTACATCTTGAAAGCTTTGCTGCTTAGAAATCTCTTCTACCAGATACCCTAAATCATAAGTCTCAAGTTCAAAGTTCCACCGATCCCTAAGGCAGGAGAACAACGCACCCATACCCTTTGCTAAGGCATAACAAAAGTGACCTTTGCTCCAGTTACCAATAAATTCCTCATTTCCATCTGAGACCTTCTCAGCCTTGCCTTAACCATCCATATCACTATCAACATTTTGGTCACAGCTATGCAACAAGTCTCAAAGAAGTTCCAAAATTTCCCTCCTCTTCCTGTTGTCTTCTGAGCCCTCCAGACTCTCACAACCTTTTCTTGTTACCCAATTTCAAAGTTGCTTCCACTTTTTCAGGGATCTTTATACCAATGCCCCACTCTTTGGCACCAATTTCCAGAATTAGTCTGGCCTCACATTGCTATAAAGTAATGCCTGAGACTGGATAATGTATAAGAAAAGAACTTTATTCAGCTCACAGTTCTGGAGGATATACAGGAAACATGGTGTCATATGCTTGCGGGGAGGCCTCAAGGAACTTTTATTTATGGTTGAAGGCAAAATGGGAGCAGGCACTTTACATGGTTGAAGAAGGAGCAAGAGAGAGTGAGAGGGAAGGTACCACTCACTTTTCAACAACCAGATCTCATGAGAATTCACTGTCACAAGAACAGCACCAAGGGGGTGGTGCTAAACCATTTCTGAGAAACCACCCCCATGATTTAATCACCTCCCATCCATCCCCACCTCCAACATTGGGGATTACAATCTGACATGAACTTTGGTAGGGAAACAGATCCAAACCGTATCAGCTATCTTGGACCTAACCAGTCTCAGCTAGTCTGAATACAGAGAAAACTTCTTATAGCAAACATCCAGTTTTTTAAAGATAAGCAGAGTTAGTGTTGAGTAGAAATTCAGCTATGTCATGTAGTAATCACACTGGGTAACAAATCCCCCCTTTTCTTACATTCACTTCTTTAGAGGTTCAAACATGTGAGGGTCCATCTTCTATAACTTCTTCAAGCTGAATTTGGATGCTGATATGTCCCCTGAGGAGTGAAATTATTCTGTAGCTAGTCTTAGGTAGGTCTGGTTATCTCCTGGGTGTGAGCCTAGCTGTTTATATCACTGAGTAACTTCTCTCTGTAGTTTTATGGCCTCTATTTGTTTAGACACAAATAAGACCAGACAATTTAGGAGACAGGGCCCCAAAATCAAGAGAAGTACAACAGTAGCTAAAGGGCCCAGGAAGAACAAGAACTAAGTGAGATTAGGGATGGCCTATTTTATGATGTTTTTATATTTCTTGAGGGTCTGTGTCCTTTTGGTTAATTGGTGGAACCACTTGGCCTGGTTGTAGATGATTTTAATGTCTTTTTGAATTAATCTTGTACCCAAGTACAAGAGGAAGACTTGGTGACTATACTATACACACCTCACCTTGTTTTGACAAGTAATCAAGAGCCAGATAGTTACCAAGCGCAATATTGGCTAATGAGACTAGGGAGAATTCAGGTAAGGGGATCATCATTCTTATCAACTTGCATTTCCATAACTGTCGTGAGGTTGCAGAGGGTAACCTCATGGTAGGCAAAACTTCCCCAGCGTTTTAGAAGACTGCCTGTTATCCTGATGGAAGCTAGAATAAGCCTAATCACCCTTTTATTCCTTGGGCAAAAGGGGGACAGGAAACAAATATTTTGACTTCTCTGGGGATTAGGTGCCATAGGGGGCAATCTCCTTGAGCTCTTGTGTTTTCCAAACACGGTAGGTTCTGGATGCAACAAGGTTACTCCCAAAGCAAAGATGAGGATACATATAAGAGGGCAAGTAAACAAAGTCCTGACAGAAAGTATATGCAGGCCCAGGGTAACTTATTTGGTTGAGGGTTTTTGTCCTCAAACACATCAGTAATTTTAAATCTGAGAGTGGTTCAACTCAGTAAAAGGGATTTTTTTCCTTAGGTTCACGCAGCTACCTTTAGCTGCGCATATCCTATAAATGAAGACTGCAGTCTCCAGGTGGCATGTAGATACCATTTTATTCTGAGACCCTCAGAAGTAGCCTTACTAATGGAACATGTAAATGCTGGTCCAATACTTGAATTGACTCAGGCAGCCTGAATCTGAGGACAATTTTTCTTCAGTAGCATCTTTACCATCTCATGTGCAATCTCAGTGTGGGTGGCAAAGTCTTTTGCCCATCCTGCGAAAAGTGTCAATGAGAACCAGGAGGTATTTAAAGGTTTTTAAGGCTCTGGGCATATGTGTGAAATAAATTTTCCAATCTTCCCCCGGACGTTTATGTTGGTACTTCACCAACTGAGCAGCTCCCTTTTGCCTCCCCCACCCAACTCTGAGAGGTGGTTATTAGAGTTTTTAACATAGCATGTGGGGAAAATCTCAACCATCTCCTTGTCTAGCTCCCTGAACTTTGGGGCCGTCATGCTCTTGAAAAGCTGGTTTTGAAGGGCCTCATGACCAAAGTGAGTGCTAGAATGAGCTTCTCTAATGGCCTGTAATGTAATTTCTTCTGGGAAAATAAGTTGTTCATGAGGACTTATTAGCCCTCCTGGATGATTCATAACATCAGGTATATTCCAATTTGGAGGCCTTTTTCCATTTTTTTAAAGAGTAAACTAGGTTTTTTTGTTTTGTTTTGTTTTAAAACAGGGAGCAGGATTCAAGAGGGAAAGCAAAAGTGGCATTTGAAGGGTAACTTTCTTAAAGTTGCTTGTTTTGGCATTAGATTGACTTTATTATTTTCTTTAATTACCTTAGTTTCCCCTTCTGGTGGCCATGGCCATGAACTATTGCCAGCTGGGCTAAATTTCTTACAGCCTGCAATAACTTTACAACTGGAGAGCCTTGCCTGGAGATAGTCATTCTACTCATTTCTTTTGTGAGGGTCTGGGTATGGTGGAGAGTTCAGATGGTTAGGGGTTGTCCAAACTTCTCTCTTTTTAAAGGAGGGCCATGACTGCCATCAACCAAAGGCAGGGTGGTCAGCCTTTAGCAACTGGGTCCAACTGCATGAAAAAGTGGGATACTACGTGGGTCAGTGGGCCCAACTTTTAAGTTAGTACTCCTAAGGCTTTTCCCTTTTCATGAACATAAAGATAGAAAGATTTAGTTAAGTTGGGTAGGCTTAAAGCTTGGGCCCTTGTGAGCTGTGTTTTAAGTTTGGAGAATGCTTGGTTACATTTTGTCATTCATTTAAAAGGCCCTGTGTCCTTTTGATTATTTTTATAGAGGATGGGCAATGAGGTCAAAGCTAGCTATTCAGAGGCTGCCAAATCCTGCCATGCCCAGAAACCCTTGAAGTTGTTTCCAGGTCTTTGATTGCTGTAGTTGGCATATTACTTCCCATCTCCCTTGGGACTAACTTTGTTGTTCTTCTTCTAGGAATAACTACAGATAGATTACTTGTTGCTGAGATATTTGTGCTTTTGGGGGAATATCTTAGACTCCTTTCTGCTGGGAAGTTAAAGGCTAATGGGTATTTTGATCCCAAATATTTTAGAAAGGCTGGCAACAAGGATGTTATCCACATATTGGAAGACAGTTCCTTGTTCAAGAGTCAGTAACTCCAGGCCTCTCCAAATATTTTTGGGACTTGGTATAGGGTTTGAACTCTTGAGACAACACAGTCCATGTTAGCTGCTGGGTTTTTTGCCTATCTGGGAAATCCTGCCACTTTGTTAAGTAAGTATACCCCTGGGTGTGTTCAAAACAGAGTAGGTGGCCCCTGTGTCAACCAAGGAGCCAACAGATTTGTCCCCTACATCCAATGACAGTCAGGACACCTTGAAGTATAAGTAGAGGGCCCACTGAGGAGCCCCTAGGACCTGTAGATTTTTTTTTCTACTTTGACCATCTGCTACTGTGAAACACCTAGATGGGACATTGCCCCTTCCCCTTTCTTTCAGATGGGTCCCTTTTCCAGTGACCCTTTTCCTTGCAGAAGGCACATTGGTTTGGTCCTAGTCTCTTAGGCCTTTGGAATCTTTTCTATTGGTTAGAGGACCAGCAGTAACTCACCAGAGCTGTGATTTTCCAAGAGCCTTCAAAGCCCTTAGTAAGTAAACTATGCTTAATTTCTGAAAAACACAAGGACTGCAGATCTTCGCTCTGCATCAACTGAATGCAAATCAAATAGGTAACAGCCAGTAGTTGGGCTTGCTTTTTGGCCTCTCTTTCTTCTTTATGCTCCTCCTCCCCTTCTTGGTTGTTGAATATCTTATTGCCTAGGTATATTAGTCTTAAGATGGGAGCATTGAGCTCTAATTTTACCTTTTGGAGTTTATAGCTAATGTCTGATGTCCTCTGGGAGATAAACAGATTTCAGAACTGCCTCTCTCCCTCTGCTGAATCAGGAGTAAGAGCAGTATACAACTTCATATTTTCCCCTCAACCTCTCTGGGAAGATATATAGACCTTTCTGGGGTTGTTGATTAATTTTTCTTAGCTTACTCCAGTTAGTGGATCTTTCTTCTGTGGCCTTATTCCCTTTAACATTAATGTTTCATCATGCCTGAATCTTGCCTTTTTTCATTCCTGTCTCATGATCCCAAAGGGGGTCAAGGTTTGTCACAACCTCATTCCCTGGTCTCTTAACAGGATTTTTTATCTTGTCTCTGTGGGTTCTGTCCATTTCCTCCCTAGCACTTCTAATAACAGAGGATTTTATTTTCTTTCTTTTTTTTTTTTTTTTTTAATTTTTAATCCAGTGAGGAGAATGTTCAAAGGGACTGGACATCTGCTTGGTTGGGGTTATGGGTCTCAAAAATACTCTAAATGAGGTTTTGAATCCCCAGGATTGTTCCCTAATCATTTAGAATGTGACTTCTAGTTGTGAATATCTGAAGTTGTGAAGAGAACATGTACAATAACCATCCCTCTTTCCCATTGGTGACCTGCCAGAGGGAATCATAGAGGAAGGCTGGTAAGATGCCCTGCACTGGGTACCGTCTGGGTTCACTCTCTGAAAGGAATCAATGGGTGATTGGTGAGAATGAGGTGTGTTGCCTGCAGAAGCCACTGGGGATAAGTGAGTTATAGGTCTAAGATTATAGAATTAAAAAACAAATCTCTTATAATTTTAAGAGTAAATAAATACCTTAGAAAAATCTTAAGATAGGTGACCAATCTTAGAAAGACTGTTATAGATAATTTCTTTTTAATTGTAGGCAATTAAATTACATATAAAATTTATTTTATAAATTTGTTTCCTACAATCTTTATTAGGACTGAGACCACGAACAACATATTTTGACCTTCTGATTTTTTTGTACTACCTCTTTTAAAATAATAAGTCATTTTATTTTAGGACAAAACTTTACCATATAAGATCTTCTCTCATACAAAATTATTTTCTTCTTCTTATAACCTTCCTTACCAAAAATATATCTCTTGATATATAATCCTTTTACCTCTCTCTCTTTCTCTCTGACTTACTATTTCTAATCTTGTGTTATAAGTAACTTTTAAATAATCTCCAAATTACAATTTTTTTTTTTCTCAATAAGAACACAACTTACCTGATCTGGGTTTAAGATGGTGATGCCCATACTAAATACCCTACTGAGGCAGCTTCCTATCCTTTCTCTCTTCCAAACTACCAATGGAGTTCAGGTTCCCCTCCAGACTATTTTACCAAAGCTCCCTCTAAGGAAGATTCTTTGCCCCCAGTTCCCATTTCACTATATAAGAATGAACCCTGGAAATACCTGGAATCAGAAGAATATCAGGAGCCATAATGTTCTCATCCCAACTGGGTGGACTATTGCCACTACTACAAGGGGGGTATACCCCCATGGCAGACTCAAAAGACATGTATACACAGGAATAAAGTTGCTGGGAATCCCTGCCCCATCTGCCAAGATCACAAGTTACATGTTGATTTTAGGATTGTTAAGCTCTCAGAACAGTTTGTCAGTGCCCACACGGGTATTATTTTCCATGCTCTGTACATAGGAGTCCATATGAAGCAGCATAAGATGTTGACCCATGTCATCCAGAAAGTCAGGGATCATGGTCTCCTCAGTTACCACATCTCCCAAGTTGAACCCCGGGACCTTGATTTTAGTGCCTCTCATGGAGCTATGAATACTTCTCTGCCAGTCCCCACCCTGGTCTCAGGTGAACCCTGGTACCCATGGTACAGCTGTAAACAGCCATCAGAGCGTGAACTGTCTCCCCTTTGCCAGCTCTATCAGGGTTATCTCTAAGAAGAGAGTGACCCCTGCACCTGAGTCAATGCCCAAGATGCTCTCAACACCACCAGTGGAAGCCTCCTTCACTGAAGAGACAGGCCCCTAGTGTGCTCTGGAGTCAGAGACTGGGAAGAGGCTGGGCCCAGAGGCTCACACCTGTAATAACAGCACCAGTCTGAGGTGGGCAGATTGTTTGAGCCCAGAAGTTCAAGAGCAGCCTGGACAACAAGGCAAAACTCTGTCTCTACAAAAAAATACAAAAATTAGCATGGTGTCTTGTGCCTGTATTCCCAGCTACTTGGGATACTGAGGTAGGAGGATGGCTTGAACCCTGGAGATGAAGGTTATAGTGAGCCAATATCATGCCACTGCACTCCAGCCTGGGTGACAGAGCAAGACACCTTAAAAAAAAAAAAAAAAAAAAAAAAAAGTTTAAGAAAAAAAAATACTGTGAAGAGACCCAGAGACACTAGGAGATAATGCCTAGATTTATATGATGGGAACCCAGAAGAGTTGTGTCTTTTATGGCCAAGGCAGATCCAGGAAAGAAATGAGTGTGCTGATGGGGATAAATCTGAAGTTGAGGGATGGCAGTACAGATGCATATGGAAAACCCCAGATCCTGCATATTGTAAATAGATGGGCTGGTCATCTATGGCCCATATGTTTACTATGGACATAAACATAAACCTTTTGCTGCTATTTCAGAATTCTGCCACCTCAGCTTTTCTACAGTTAAATATTGGGAGCAGGCCCCTCAAAATCTGGCCATAAATTGGCCCCAAAACTGGCCATAAACAAAATCTCTGCAGCACTGTAACTTGTTCATAATGGCCCTAACGCCCAAGCTGGAAGGTTTGGGTTTACGGGAATGAGGGTAAGGAACACCTGGCCTGCCCAGGGCAGAAAACTGCTTAAAGGCATTCTTAGGCCACAAACAATAGCATGAGCGATCTGTGCCTTAGGGACATGCTCCTGCTGCAGTTAACTAGCCCAACCTATTCCTTTAATTCGGCCCATCCCTTCATTTCCCATAAGGGATACTTTTAGTTAATCATATATCTATAGAAACAATACTAATGACTGGTTTGCTGTTAATAAATATGTGGGTAAATCTCTGTTTGGGGCTGTCAGCTCTGAAGGCTGGAAGACCCCTGATTTCCCACTTCACACCTCTATATTTCTGTGTCTTTAATTCCTCTAACACCACTGGGTTAGGGTCTCCCCGACCAAGCTGGTCTCAGCAGTTAAACTCTATCTCTGGTCAACAAAAATACCCCACAACTTACAGAACTGTATATTAATTAAAATTCTTTTTCTTAGTTGCCTCACTTAGTAAAACCTTCTCTTAGTAAAAACCTGAGAAGTAAGAAATCCTGAATGGTTTTTTAGATGTCAGCATTTTATAGGTGAAACCATTCCACAAGTCTTAGAAACATGTTTTTTCATATTATAATCCCTTTTCATTGGAAATGACCCAGATATCTAGCAAGCATTTAGTATTGAATTTAAAATAATTTTAAGATTTTAAATTACACAAAAAGTTTACCTACAAGTATTTATGCCTTTTATATGTATTTAATTCTTTCATTTTTTTTTTTTTTTTTTTTTTTTTTTTTTT
>NW_016810439.1:269592-272531 GCF_001698545.2 Rhinopithecus bieti
TTTTTTTATTTTTAATTTTATAATTTTTATTATTTTTTATTTTTTTATTTTTTTATTTTTTATTTTTCTATGAATCTAATTTTTTAAACAAAATTGGAACCTATTCCCCTAGCTAAACTTTGCTTCCCCAGTACATAATCCAAGGAAGGCTGTGAATCAAAATTTGGGTAAAGTATTTTCTATGGCAGTTTATTTTAAAAACCCTCTTTTACTTTTTTTGTTTTTTTCAGTTTCAAATGAGTTTCTAATGTTTCCATATCAGTTAGACTGTAAATAATGAGTCTTATCTCAGCCCCAGCAACTTAGTAACACCAGATTCAAAGCAGAGGAGAAAAGAGAGGAAAACAGAGAGCTTTGGAAGACTCTATTTAACCCTAAAGTTGCAGGTTAACCATCTGAACTCTAGATTTTCCTTATTGTGCACAAAACCAATACTGACCATTGTACCCAGCTGTCTCTGGTGTCTTCCTGAAAGCCAGCCAGGTGTCCCTGGCACCCTGTTTCAGAGGTTCTCCCCTAGGCACTTCAGCCTCAGAATAGAGATTTCTTCTAATCCCTCAAAAGTGGTTCCTTCACCTCTCAGTCTCTGTATCATCCTCCTCAAATGCTCTGCTTCCTCTCACACTTTAGAGAACTCCCACAGGGCCCTCTACTGAGGATGGGACCATGGCCTCATGCAGGGCATCCCTGTGCACAACCCTGATTTTGGGCGAGCATCCCCACTGTGCTTAGCTTAGGGGGCCCTTCCCAATACAGCTATATAACCTTTGCCTGCCTGCTTATGATCTTACAACAATGATATGTTACCTTCCCCAGAGCTGATCCCTGCATGGAAAGTCAGGACAAATGTGTGTCCATTACCAACTGATGCTGTCAGGTGCCAGTTGTCAAGTCTCTAGGGTGGGTAAGGGTGATTCCCAAGCAGATAGATTGGTCATCTAGTCCAGGGCCCCATTCTGGGTCACTAGTTTTGTTACTGACAAAGCCAGTACCCATAAAAATGGAGTCTTTCCCTGTTTGTTGTCATGAAGCCATGACATAAAACTGAATATGAGCGCAAAGCAGTGAAGGCTTTATTCAATGGTCATAGAATTGAGGAGCAGGAACACGGCTTACAAATCAACTTCTTGATGAGTGAGGGATGAGTGGTTTAAAATATACCATTTTTTTTCTAATAAAAGGGTTGAACATTAAAAGCGAGGGGAGTAATCCCTGTCTTTTTTGGGCAAGGGCAGTGAACTTCCCAGAACCAGTAGTACCAATTTCCTTTTGTTCCTTTTATGACTTATTCCAGGCATTGTCATGGCAATTGCTAACTGTCATGGTGCTGGTGGGAGTCCCATTTAGCAAGGAAATGAGATTATAATGAAGCTTGAGGTCTTTTAAAAGTCATTTGGTCAGCTATCTTGGTTTTAACCAGTCTCAACTGCTTTGATTACAAAAAGAATTTCTTAGAGCAGGCATCCTGATATTTAAGGATAAGCAAAGTTAGGATGGGGCAGAAATTCAGCTCTATCATGTAGTGATTACACTGGGTAACAGTAGGTCTCTTAAGGCATCAACTATGTGACATGAAGTTAGTCTCTTCAGTGGTTTCAGGAAAGTTTCCTTAGTACCAGGGATTTTCTACATTGCTTCTTTCTCCATGAAATTAGTTCTAAAAGTAGTTGTTAATTTCTTTAGCCTATGTAGCATTTTTTGTCTAAAATACATACACCCTGAAAAAGAAGAACTGTCAACTTTTTTGGTCATTACCACTCGTTTGTTTTCCAAAATAATCAACCTTCAAACAACCTTCCCAAGCAGACAGATCTAGCTCAGGGCCCCATGCTGGGTCACTAGTTCTGTTGACCCATTAAATGCCAGATGTGGTATGAGGCTGCAGGCTTATCAAGGTAAATAAAGTACTAAACATGTATGATCTCAAGAAAGTCTGCAATTCAGAAACGGAAGAAAATAAAACATTATTTTAATGCAACTTGACATGTGTATTGATACATATTTGCCCAGGGTCCTGGTTGAAGGTCACCAGAGAGGAATCCTGAAAGACAATTAGGGTTAATCTGTTGAAGGCAAAAGGTGGATATACTGTTTCAGAGAGAAGAAGCTATGTCTACAATGGGTAAGAGGACAGAAAGAGTGCAAAACACACTGGAAAGTGCAGGTGACCAATAGGCCTGGGACAGAGAGCATGAGGGAGACAAGAAGTGGCCAGAGGGAGGTCAGGGCCATAGGCAGGGAGAAGTATGATCATATTATATTTATAAAATCATTTTTCCAAATCAGAATTCCTTCAATAGGATAGGGAATATGCTTGGAAGGAACTGTAAATTGGAACACAAGAGTCAGAAACTGCAGGAGAATTCTGTTTTTTTATTCATAGTTTACAACACATTGAAAACATCACCATGTGAATCTATGTGAATTATCCTTTCCCTAATTTCAAAGGTATCTACTGAGGACTAAACTCTGATTTTTTATCTTACAAAAATTCCTGTCTAAGGGGTCCAGGGAGTCATGCCCTACAAACCATAAATTCCCATCAGATGGATTTTATTTAACCCTATATATTGTGACTTACTTTCCAGTCTGACTCTGGCATAACATTATGAGACAAGGAAATAATCAAAATATTTAACCCAAAATATATTCCCTTGACATACCGTCAAATTGCTCTGCAAAGTCTTGTGGGAAATATCCACATTCTACAGAGAATACCCTTTCCCCTTTGTTTTCCATCCTTCCTTTCCAGATCCAGAAGATAATCAGCTAGGGGCCAGGCACCCTTTTAGGTCCAATAAGAAACATTTTACAACCTTCTCTCTCTCTGAAGTCTGCTAACTGAGAGCTACTGCACAATAAAACTTGGTCTCCACAATCCTTTATCCTAACCTGAACATTTCCTTTCTATTATTATTATTATTATTATTATTATTATT
>NW_016810439.1:275874-278832 GCF_001698545.2 Rhinopithecus bieti
TTAATAGATGTATCTGTTATTATTACTCTTTTAAATTATATATTATATATAATATGTGATATATATTTATCATGTAACATATAATATAGGATAAATATCATATTATATATGATAAATATATAATATATAATATGATATCCTATAACATATAATATATGATATCCTATAATATATATGATATCATATAATATATAATATATATGATAACTATATATCACATATATAATATATGCAGGAGTAAGTGTAGGTGCTTGAAGCAGGGGCCCCCTTAATTATAGTTACAAGATGTCACAATAACTTAATTAAGGGGATAGATGTTTATCCATGTTCTTAGTGGTTCACAGTGGTTATCCAGAAATAGTTTCATTATATGGTAACAGTTCCCATTCCAAGTACCCTTACTTGAGTCAATCTCAGATTTTTACTATGGAATATTTTTTGGTGAGCAAAGTTAGGGAAGTTTCTCAGGGGTAAACCAGTTAGGTTAAAATATTTAAATTCCAATATCATCTAAGTATGTTGGTTATCTTAAGCTTATAATAATGGCAAAGTTAAATTATAAAATCATAAAAGTTGGAATAACTTTGAACCATTTTTTAGTCTATTGCTTTATCTTTGTGCAGAACATCATGTGAAAACACCATTTTGCAGACATGTAATGATCAAATCTATGTTTAAATGCTTTCAGTAAAGAAGATGCATAGTCTGCCTCAACAGACCTTTCTAGAATTTCACAAACTTCAGGTCTAAACCAAAGAGCCTGTGCTGCTGTTCAAAAGTCGTCCCCTCCCCTCCCACTCCATGAAAGACAAGGGAAAACAACAGGACTATCTCTGAAGGCAAGAAGACACTAAAGCAAAACCAATCGCACCCATTGTTAAGCAACTTTCTAAATTCTCACATTTGCAACTAATAGCAGACATTTAAGACCTATGGTTTGAAAAGTTAATTTTAATAGTAGTAAATGCTAGTTCTAATTTCTTAGCTGTGAAATTTAGTAAAACAACTTACTCTGGAGCAGCCTTGCTCTGCTATGTTGTTACTATCCATGGTGCAGCAAGATTGGTGCCAGAGTTCCAGGCGACAATGGAAGGTAGAGCATAGTCAAGACTGAGACTATTTTGTATTCCAGCAACACTCTTTTCCCATCCATCAGCCAAAATTTTGTCTAATGTTTGATGCCAATGTAATTGTTGGCATGGAATCACCATGTTTAGTTGCACAGTGCTACCCAGTATGATAGCTAGCAGTCACATGCATGTGTTTACATTTATATTCATATGAATGAAAATTAAATGTAATTTAAAATTCAGTTTCTCAGTGTCATTAGCCACGTTTCAAATACTCAAGAGCTCCATAAAGCTAATGGCTACTACATTGGACAGTGTAGAAATTGAACATTTCTCTCATCTCAGAAATTCCTATTGGAGTACTGGAATTTCAGGAAGATCAGTATTTATCCCTGAGCTGGAGAAAAGGTCATCTTGTTTGAAAGCTGAGTATCAGAACAAATTGGTTTATATTAGCAAGGAATACATGCAGATGGGATTTGAGTGTGCAACATGCTCTGTATCTGCCACATTATGTTTTGAGGAGCAAAGACTGACTCATCATATAAACTTTACTCCTAGAATTTCATATTCCATATACCTGTCTTCTGCACTAAATTTTAGCTGGCAAATAGAGAAGTGGCAGGGAGATTTGTACATATCTGTGAATTAGAGTTGGCACTATAAATTGGATATAAGACAACTACTTAAAACCAAAAGTAAAAGAATGCCTGCAAAGGTAGCATAGAAAACCTTAAGAATGAATTATACCATTCTCCATAGCAAATAAATGTGTCTATATTTTAATTTCTACAACAAATGCATGGTTTTGTTTTCATATTGCCAGATATCAAGTGGAAACATATTTTGCATTTAGGAGGTATAGCCCATTGTTTTAAACTAATGGTTTGCATTATCTGTAAGGAGAAATGTATAAGATCCCAATGGGAAATTGAGCTCCTACACAGTTTACTTATTTGTCTTCAAGGCAAATTAACTATCTAAACAGAAGAAATATGATTCCAAATGCATTTCAGTTCATGTGTAATAGTCCTAGCTTCTCTTGCTGCTCCAATATACCCCTGTCCACCAAAGGTAAGACGTCACATAGGAATATTGGATTAGTCCCCCAATTCTATTTAAACTGTTCAAATTATTTTAAAAGTCAAAAGTGAAGAAAAACTGCTGATAATTATTAAGACTTTCCCATATAAAGGAAAGAATAAATTTTGATTATGTTAAAACTATACAAGAATGAAAGGAGACTCTGGGAAAAAATGTTACAATGCTTTTTGGTAGCTGAGCTAAAGGCTATTCTTCCTTATACAGGAAAGAATAGCAGAGCAAATATACCTCTCAGGTCACAAAGCACTATGGCAATTTATTCCTGTCTGTGTTTTTATCAATGATCCTTTGTTTATAATCCCTGACCTCTGAGAAAATTTGGGCCCTGCGCATTCTCTTCCCAGCTGAAGGTTGTGCTCTGTTCTGTTTGCTGTATCTGAAATAGACAAATGCTTTCATTCTAAATCCATACTTTGGTTCCTGGACCATCTAAGCATCTGATTATCTCCATCTTTTATCTCCCATCTCAGTGGCTTTAGACCTTTGGCCTCATTGTTTCTGATGCTCCCTCCATACTCTGATTGATACAGAACAGCAAAGGTTGGTTTTAGAGCCCTAAGTAGGGCAAGCCTGGCAGCCTCCTTGCACTCCAGTTAATACCTTGCCAAAAGCAGTCTGGTCTCTGGAGAGCTATCAACCATTTTGTAAACATTTTTTAAGCTTTTCATTTATTCTTATGCCCTTTCATGCTTTACAACTACTTGAAATTTAAAAATAATAGTAATAATAAAGTAAACAAAAGACTTGAAAACATTACAGGTAACAAGAGCAAACTAATTGCTTA
>NW_016810440.1:0-1791 GCF_001698545.2 Rhinopithecus bieti
TTCTTTCCAATTTTTTTCTGAGAACATTTCCTTTGTCCCCATAACTTCAATGTGCCGTGAAATATCCCTATACAGATTCCAAGAAAACAGTGTTAGCAAACTTATCCATGAACAGAACATTGTAACTCTGTGAGATGTATTCACACGTCACAAAGCAATTTCTAAGAAGGCTTCTTTTGTTTTTTGTCTGAGGATATTTCCTTTGTCACCATAGGGTTCAATGCGCTCCCAAACATCCTATTGCATTTTCCACGAAAACAGTGTTGGCAAACTACTGCATGAAAACAACGATGTAACTCTGGCAGATGAACTGACATAATACAAAGAAGTTTCTCAGAAAGTGTCTTTCTACTTTTTATCTGAGGATATTTCCTTTTTCACTATACGCCTCAAAGTGCTCCCAAATATCCCTTTGCAGAATCAATGAAAACAGTGTTAGCAAACTGCTCCATGAAAAGAAAGGTGTAACTCTGTGAGATGAATTCAGACATCTTAAAGAACTTTCTCAGAAAGCTTCTTTCCAGTTTTACCTGAGGAAATTTCCTTGTCACCTTAGGCTTCAATGCGATCCAAAATATCCCTTCTCAGATTTCTCAAAACAGTGCTATCAAATTGATCCATGAAAAGAATCATGTAACTCCACGAGATGAATTTGCACATCCAAAGAAGTTTCTCAGAAAGCTTCTTTTGGTTTTATCAGAGCATACTTCCTTTGTCCCCGTAGGCTTCAACTTGCTCCCAAATATCCTAACGCAGATTTCAGGAAAACATGGTTAGCAGACTGCTCAGTAAAACAGTGGTACAACTCTGTGAGATGAATTAACCCATCACAAAGCAGTTTCTCAGAAAGCTACTGCCTATTTATTATCTGAGGATATTTCCTTTGTCACCATTAGCTTCATTGCATTAAGAAATATTGAATTGCAGATTCCAAGAAAACTGTGTTAGCAAACTGATCAATGAACAGAACACTGTAACTCTGTGAGATGTATTCACACATCACAAAGCAGTTTCGCAGAAGGCTTCTTTTGGTTTTAACTGTGGATATTTCCTTTATCACCATAGGCTTCAATGCCCTCCCACACATCCTATTGAATTTTCCATGAAAACATTGTAAGCAAATTGCTGTAAGGGAATAACAGTGTAAGTCTGTGAGATGAATTCACACATGCAAGGCAATTTCTCAGAAATTTCTTTTCGATTGTTATCTGAGGATATTTTATTTGTCACCATAGACTTCAATGTGCTCCCAAATATCCTAACGCAGATTCCACAAAACAGTGTTAGCAAACTGCTTAATAACAAGAATGGTGTAATTCTGTGGGATGAATTAACCCATCATAAAGCAGTCTCTAAGAAAGCTTCTTTCTAGTTTGCCTCTGAGGATATTTCTTTTGTCACCGTAGGCTTCAATGCTCTCCAAAATATCCTAACACAGATTTCACGAGAAAAGTGTTAACAGACTGCTCAATGAAAAGGACGGTATAACTATGTGAGTTGAATTAACCCATCACAATGCAGTTTTCAGAAAGTTTCTTTCTTGTTTTATCTGAGGATATTTCCTTTTCACCACAGGCTTCAATGCACTAAAAAATATCCCCTTGCAGATTCCATGAAAACAGTCTTAGCAAACGGCTTCATGAAGAGAAAGGTGTAACATTGTGAGATGAATTAATTCATCACAAAGATGTTTCTCAGAAAGATTCTTTCCAGTTTTATCTCAGGATATTTTCTTTGTAACCATATGCTTCACTGTGCTAAGAAATATCCCATTGCAGATTCCAAGAAAAC
>NW_016810441.1:0-1214 GCF_001698545.2 Rhinopithecus bieti
AGAGAAGTTAAATTTTCTTTCTCATAATGGGCTGAAAAGCTTTTTTTCCACTAGTTAAAACAAGTTGAAGCGTAACTGGATAACTATTTTTACAAGAGTAATTTTAGTATAGGCTTTGAAGTTGAACATACCTAGATTTATATTAGCCTCATTGTTTGCTGACTTTGATTTCAGGGAAATAACACAATTTTTCAAAATGTAATGTATTTATTTTAAAAGATGGTATATATAATAGATTTTCATGTGGTTTTAGTGACTACTAAATCAGAAAGTTTGTAAAATTTATTTTTATTTATTTATTTTTGAGACAGGGTCTCAGTCTGTTGCCCAGGCTGGAGTGCAGTGGCACAATCATGGCTCACAGTAGTCTCAGTATCTTGGGCTCAAGTGATCTTACTGCCACAGTCTCCAGAATAACTGGGATTTCAGGTGTGCACCACCACAACCAGCTATTTTTTTGTTTAATTTTTAGTAGAAATTAGTTCTCACTATGTTGCCCAGGCTGGTCGTGAACTCCTTGGCTCAAGCAATTCACGTGCCTACATCTCCCAAAGTGCTGAGATTAGAGGCATAAGCCACCACACCGAGCAGTTTGTAAAATTTTAAAAGAAATAAACACATTAAGCTCTCAATCCAGAAATGCTTTACTGCTGTTCACATTCTAAAATTATATTAGTATCAGGCTCCCTAGTGTCCCTATTTGACAAACTGGCATTAGTTAAGTAAATTATTGATTGTCAAGATGCTCAATTACACTTTACTAAAAACAGTGGCTTATACCATAAGATACCAGAATTATTTAGACACAATTATTTTATGTGATTTAGATACTTCTGCCTACCAACCGATTGGCTAATAGTCAGACTATTTGACAAATGGTGTAAAGATCACAGATACAACATTTAATATAAGTAATGTCTTGCTTTGTGCATATAAAGCTTAACATTTTACCCTTAAAACCCGAAGCTTCTTCCCTTGGGTATCATAACCTCTTTATTGCTCTTAAAGTTTAGACCAGGTCGGGCGCGGTGGCTCAAGCCTGTAAACCCAGCACTTTGGGAGGCCGAGACGGGCGGATCACAAGGTCAGGAGATCGAGACCATCCTGGCGAACATGGTGAAACCCCGCCTCTACTAAAAAAGACAAAAAAACAAGCCGGACGAGCTGGCGGGCTCCTGTAGTCCCGGCTACTCGGGAGGCTGAGGCAGGAGAAT
>NW_016810442.1:0-2383 GCF_001698545.2 Rhinopithecus bieti
CGTTGTGCACATGTACCCTAGAACTTAAAGTATAATAAAAAATATATATATTTGCATGGCCAGTCTGAGAATTTTCTAAATTTTTACAGTTGGCTTTTCCTTTTATTAAGAATTCAATCTTTTTTCAATTATCTCTGTTTCTCTCTCTCTCTCTCTCTCTCTCTCTCTCTCTCTCTCTCTCTCCCCCTCTCTCTCTCTGTCTCCCTCACCTCTTTTCCGGAACTCTGATGGCACAAATGTTAGCTTTTTCTTATTCTCCCACAGGTCCTTCAGATTTGGTTCATTTTTATTGCATCTATTTTATCTTTATTATTCAGATTGTATAAATTATATTGATCTTTCCTCAAGTTCACTAATTCTATTTGTGTCATCTTTATCTTTGAGCCAATCCAGCATGTTCCCTTTTATTTCTAATATTTTATTTCTATAATTTCCTTTTGGGAATTTTTATAACTTTATTTCTTTTCTGAAATTTTCTAAGTTTACATTTATTTCAACATAATTTATAATTAATTATTGAAGTATTTCATAACTGCTTTAAAATCTTCATCAGACGGTTACAACATTAGATTCATCTTGCTGTTGATTTCTGTTGATTATCTTTTCCAATTCGATTACTGATTTCCCTAGTTCTTGATATGACAGGCTTTTTATTGCTTTCTAGACATGTTGGTTGTGTTTTGTGACTCCTATTTATATCTCTGATGTGAGCAGGCAGTCACCATGCCTAGGTTTAGCATGCAGATACTAGCCAACTTTTGTGGTTTGTGGTTATAACAACAGCTTAATTTTTAGAGACTTTGTAGTATTATTATGATCTGCTTAGTTTATCTGGTGCTGCCGCAGCTCCCATTGGTACTTGTCAGTGGAGTGGAAGAGGTTTCCCTAGGCCTGGGTGCCTAGTTTTGCTGGGTGGGGCAAGGGATTCTCAGGCCGTGAAGGTAAACGGGTTTCCCTGGCAAGGAGGTTGCTGTGGCATTCTTTTCTCTGACTGTGGAAGATGAAGAGCACTTCTTTGGCTAAGCCCTTGTCATTGTGGTTATTCATTTACTGGTGCCCTAGTCTCTCTCGGTGGGAAAGGGGAATCTCAGAACTATAGGGGTAAAGAGACTTTTAGCCTGAATGGTTCTTATGGTGAAATGCCTCTTCCCGGTGCCACACAGACAACCGGTGTCTCTGGATAAGGAAGGGGTGTCTCGTGTCCATGGAGAAAAAGAAGCTTCCCACGCTGGGTTGATATTGGAGTGGAGCCCCCTTGCTTGTGTTGCTAGACTGCCCTGGTTATCTCCCACTGCAGGACTGAAGTCTCTGGCGTAGCAGGGAAAGAGAATTATCTCTACTTTCTGTCTCACAGCCTTTTCCAATGCTGTGAGATGCAAGCACAGCCTGAATATATGGCAGATTTAACACTACCTATGAGTAATGCTCAATCAGCGGGGAACAGAAACTAACAAAGAAATATTTCCAACCTCTGAACCCTCAGGTGGACGATGCTTGGAGACATTGTATACACTTCTCAGGAGGTCCTGGTGGAATTTAGCCTATAGCAGTGATCCACATGATGTATCCTTTAACTGTCCTTTCTTCCTCTCCATCTCACTCTACCAACTCTCCAACTCCTACTTTCTGAAATTACATCCCAGATAAACTCTCTGAATCCAAGTTCTCGCAGCAGGCTTGGCTTTCAGTAGAATCCAAACTAAGACAAACCTAATAAAAGTAAGCTAAAATATGAACAAACTTATCATCAAAAAAATATGAATAACTTTAAAACTTACAAAAACATGTTTGGCCCACTCATAACAAAATAAACGGGAATGAGAACAAAGGTAGCATTTCTCATCTGTCAGATTGGCAAAGGTTACATATTTTCATATTATACCACTTGTAATGTGCTATTACATATGCTATTGTTGCAATCCCATTGCAAGGCATGTTGAAAATTTCTTTTAGTACACACATTCCCATTGATCTAGCAATTTTACTTCCAGAAAAAAATACAACAGATATATTCACACATGTGGACAGGTATATGCCCAAGAATGTTTGTTACAGCATTGATTGTAGTAAAGCACCAGACTAGGAGAAAAAACACTGAGTTTCCATCAATAAACAATTGGTTTTAAAATATATGGTGAATCCATCCAGTAGAACACTATGCCATTAACAAAAACAGAGCATATCTGTGTATGTCAATACAGAATCATTCCTCAGATTTATTAAAGAGATAATGCGAAGTTCAAAAATGTACACAATATAATTGAGAATTATATTATCTGTATTATCTATTATATTACACAGTAGCTTTTAACATTAATAAATATTGCCAATAAGGAAAGAAAGCAGTGCCTGACTGGGGTGGAATATCTAATTTTATTTTGTA
>NW_016810442.1:6788-7890 GCF_001698545.2 Rhinopithecus bieti
TGATGGGTGCTGACGAGTTGATGGGTGCAGCACACCAACATGGCACAAGTATACGTATGTAACAAACCTGCACGTTATGCACATGTACCCTATAACTTAAAGTATATTAATAGTAAAAAGAAAAGAAAAGTGTCTGTTCATGTCCTTTGCCCACTTTTCAATGGGATTGTTTTTTTTCTTGTTATTTTAAGTTCCTTATAGATGCTGCATGTTAGACCTGTGTCAGATGCATAGTTTGCAAAAATTTTCTCTCATTTTGCAAGTTGTCTTTTTACTCTGTTGATAGTTTTTTTTTTTTTTTTTTTTTTTTTTTTTTTGAAAAAAGTTTTTTTTTTTATTAGATTTTTTTTTTTATTTTTTTTTTTTTTTTTTTTTTTTTTTTTGCTGTGCAAAAGTTCTTTTGTTTAATTAGATCTTATTTGTATATTTTTGCTTTTGCTTTTGTTGCAATTGCATTCAGTATCTTCATCATGAAATCTTTACCCATTCCTGTGTCCACAATCATATTGTCTAGGTTGTCTTCCAGGATTTTAATCACTTCAGCTTTCACACTGAAGTCTTCGATCCATCTTGAGTTTAGTTTTGTATATGGTGAAAGGAAGAGGTCCAGTTTCAATCTTCTGCATATGGCCAGCCTGTTATCCTAACATGATTTATTGAATAGGGAGTCCTTTCACCATTACTTGTTTTTGTCAGCTATGTTGCAGATCAGATGTTTGTAGATGTACAGCTTTAATTCTGGGCTTTCTATTTGGTTCCATTTGTCTATGTTTTTTTCCCAGTTCCATGCTGCTGTGATTACTGTAGCTGACAGAGCAGGAGCACCATCATCTTGGGCAAACACTGCCACTTTAAGTTCCAGCTCCCTTTCTAGTCTCATGCATTTCAAGGAAATCACTTCTCCTCTAACTACAAGCAGACAGAAAGAGCAGACAGTAAAACACAGATAAGACAGCTCAGGCATGGAGGGAAGTAAGGGGAAGGTCTCTTGGGTAACTGCCAAACTTCACTCTCATACATGGGCCGCAGTAAAACAGTGGGCCTTCATAAGCACATTCATTTCCCTTCAGGTGCAGATAGGGAAGCTAAAGCAGACTCGGGG
>NW_016810443.1:0-1927 GCF_001698545.2 Rhinopithecus bieti
GCCAGGCTGGAATGCAGTGGCGCAATCTCGGCTCACTGCAACTTCCACCTCCCAGGTTCAAGTGATTCTCCTGCCTCAGCCTCTCCAGTAGCCGGGACTACAGGCACATACCACCATGCCCAGCTAATTTTTTGTATTTTTAGTAGAGACAGGGTTTCACCATGCTGGCCATGAACTCCTGACCTCATGATTCGCCTGCCTCAGCCTCCCAAAGCACTGGGATTACAGGTGTGAGCCACCACACCCAGCGTAGAATTTCACATTTAACAACTTTCCCCACAATTTTACTTAAGCCTTGCTCCTTTTCTCTTACATTTAAGTCTACGGTTATATTTTTGTTACATGAAATGTATCTCTGAAGAGCTTAAGGTTGATCATCTTAACATATTCATTCACGAATTTACTAAGAGCCCATTATTTATCAGATATTATAAGCTTTTACTATGTTCCATCCACCACAATGAAGATTAGGAAAGGTGTAATTCACATTCTTAGTTCCAGAACTTAGTCCTGAATTACTCAGCTATCCTGCTTTCAGTTTTCTCGGCTAATTTTTTTTTTTTTTTTTGAGACGGGGTGTTGCTCTGTCAACTCAGGATGGAGTGCAGTGGCATAATCATGGCAATTCTCCCACTTCAGCTTCCCGCATAGCTGTGACCACAACTGTCTACCACCAAAAAAACTTTAAATATTTTTTTGCAGAGATGGGGGTCTCACCATCTTGCCCAGGCTGGTCTTGAACTCTTGGACTCAAACGATCCTCCCACCTCGGTCTCCCAACGTGCTGGGATTTCAGCCGTGAACCATCATGCCTGGTCACTAATTTTAAGAGATAGGGTCTACGTTGCCTAAACTCCTGGGCTTAGGCAATCCTCCCAGCTTGGCCTCCCAAGTAGTTGGGACTATAGGTATCCACTACTGTGCCCAGCCATCTTAGCTAATTTTGATTCTTGTTTTCCAGCAGCTTCTCCTCTGGTGTTATATCTTTCAGTTTACATTATTGCTTTCTATGTGAGCCTTGGCTCCAACTGTGCATCCTTGCTACAATGTCCTTAGTTGCCTTAAGTAATGTCCCTTCTGATACAACATAGTAGGGGCCTAACACTCCTTTCCAGGTAGCATCTGTCAAATATAATTACCATTCTGAAAAGAGTTTTACACATGATAGCCACTGAGAGACTATCTGCTGAATACCTGATTTTTTACTTAAGTGAAAAGTCAAACAGCATTTGTTGATTTTGTTGAGACAAAGGTGAATACATCTTTCTTAAAAAAAGGAGTTTTAAAAAATTATTTATGTAAACAATCTCCAAGAATGTGTTTCTGAGAAACCTGGATTAAAAGGAAACATTTTAAGAACATGTATCCATAAAAACAAACAAAAAAATCCCAACCACACAAACCACAAACTCAAGAAATGATTTATTCTACACCCAAAGCTTTGTGTTATCAACAGGCTGGAAGAGGTAAGGAGTATGGTATCAAACCATTACAGAGGTAATAATGTTAGAGAAACTGGTTTATTGCCATTTTCTGTATGCAGACAGGACCAATGAAGAATTCTATCCTTCATTTTTAGTTTATAAATTGGAAAAGACAGCCATTTTTCTTTCTTTTTTTTTTTTTTGAAATGGAGTCTTGCTCTGTTGCCCAGGCTGGAGTGCAGTGGCGCAATCTTGGCTCACTGCACATCTGCCTCCCGGGTTCACGCCATTTTCCTGCCTCAGCCTCCCGAGTAGCTGGGACTACAGGTGCCCACCACCACACCTGGCTTATATTTTTATATTTTTAGTAGAGACGGGGTTTCACCATGTTAGCCAGGATGGTCTCAATCTCTCGACCTCGTGATCCACCTGCGGCCTCCCACAGTGCTGGGATTACAGACGTGAGCCACTGCGCCCAGCCAAGACAGCCATTTTTCAATTTT
>NW_016810443.1:5198-7185 GCF_001698545.2 Rhinopithecus bieti
GCATTCTGTTTAAAGGCAGAGGTACATCATCACTTTTAAAAACATGTCAAGGCAAACATACACATTTTACCTAGAATACCTCATTTGCTAATGATGCATCATTACTCTACTTATATTTAGTAAAGTGAACAGGGTAGTATTATAACCTGTTTATATTCAAGGAACATAGTAAACTAGCTGACAAAATTTACCTATCTGAAAGAAAAAAACAGTCGATTGAGATTGGCAAGGTAGGATTAGCTTTCCAATGCAGAGCAGGACAACTCTTGCCATAACATGAATGTTAATAAAGGAGTTCACTGCCGTGAATACTTAGGATACATAGGTACATGGCCAACTCCAGACCTAAGGGCAATATAAAGCTACTCAAAACAAAATACCCCACACATAATAATAACCCCGTTCCCTATCAGAGCTTTATTTCTGTTATGGTATATCAGCCTCATAGTACACCCGGCACAGTGCTGCATTAGGGCGGCATACAAAAGCATCGGTTTCTCTTCCCAACTCCGTTAGCTGTTCCAATGAAGACACACAAGGATAATGATCTTTTAACATATCTGGCAATTTAGAAGTTTTCTCTTGAAGACGTCGAGAACGTCTCACTGGTGTTAAGAACTTCAGCTCTTTAAATGCAGAATTTGTTTCATCAAACTGCACCTTCTTTTTCACACTTTGCAAGTATGGTGTACTAGACACATTATATTTAATTAAGCAACTTGTCCTCGTTTCTGTACTGGGGGTTTTAACATCATGGGTTGGATCTTTTGTTTTGTTCTCTTGCTCTTTCTCACAATCTTGAAGTAGCAAATTTCTATGATGTTTACTCTCCATTTCCAGTTTTTCTGGATCTACATCAACACCTGTATCTTCAATACTGACTTCTTTGACTTCTTCCTTGGTTGCACAAGCCTTCTCCATATTTTCTCCTAAATTAGCTTTTTCTTGACTCTTCATTGTTAGAATATCTACAATCGTGTGTCGCATCTCTTCAATAGGCTGAGCCCCTGCTAGAATGGCTTTCTCATAGATTGCAATAATATTTTCAATAGGACTTGTGATTGGTTCAATAAGTGCAAGACATATCCAATACTTAACAAGCTTTTTGGCATCTGGAATATTTTTAATCAGGTCATTCAGTGTGATCAGTATATCTTCTTTTGGACATCCCTCATTAATCAAGTTCAGGCATTCAGAAAATGTGTTGTTTACTTTTTCAGTAAATAATCTTTGTTCATCTTCTTCTGCCATAGTAGTCCAAAAAGACCTAACTGGTTTTTCATTTTGTCCTTCAGGCTCATGCTGAGTAACTACTGAGTTAGGGGGCCTTTTCAGCACTCTTCCTTTGCCAGCTTTCCACTCACTCAGACGAGCTTTTCTCTCTTCTGAGGTTTCTTTGGGCTGAGCTGATCTACTATCAACAGTTGCTTTTCCTGTAGTATGTCTTCGCTGGTCAACGGGCTTTGACTTTTCCATCAGTTTATCATTAGACAGTGAAGCAGGCCTGGTTACAACTTCAGATGCTATGCATCTTGATAGTGTCTTATTTCTTATTACATTTTGAGAAGAACTGGTTTTGACACTAGATAAAGCTGTTTTTGATTGTAATAGTTCTTTTTCACGAGGCCCTTTCCGGATTGTAACATTGGCAGAGGTTCTACTGATGCCTTGTTTCACAGTGTCCTGGGTATTACTGTGATGACTTCTAATAGGAGGTCGCACAAGTTGTGTGTTCTGAGATGTAGTGCTCACAAATTTAGTAGTGGCAGCCATATTGGAGGATCTATTACTTTTCACTGTTACACTGCTGGTGTTTACAGGCTGAGGCTTTGTGGCTTTAGCGACAGTGGCTGAAAGTTTCTTCGTTGCTGCAGAACTCTCATCTTTGACTTGTAAAGGTTTTCTAAATGAATTAATCTTAGACTGAACAATCTGGCCACGATAAGATCCAAGCACAGGTTTCTTGGGTATGTTAGCATCTTGCTTT
>NW_016810444.1:0-37381 GCF_001698545.2 Rhinopithecus bieti
ATAGTATAATGATTTCTGGAAAAATGCCAAGTATTTGGAAATCAACACATTCTAAATAATCAATGAATCAAAGAGGAAATTTGAAGGGAAATTAGAAAGTGTTTTGAAATAGATAAATATGAAAAATCACCATATCAGAATTTGTTGTATAACACCAAAGCAATATTTAAAGGAAAGTTTCAAGCACTGCATGACTATATAAAAAAGAAGAAATGCCTCAAATCAATGAACTCAGCTTCCATATTAAGAAACAAGAAAAAGAAGAGGAAATTAAAACCCAACTAAGTAGAAAAAAGAAACAATAGCAATCAAAGTAGAAATTAATGAAATAGGAAACAAAAATGTATAGATAAAGTCAATGAAACAGAACTTTTTTAAAAAGCAATTTCAACTTTTATTCTAGATTCAGTGGGTACATGTGCAGGTTTGTTACATGGGTAAATTTCATG
The DNA here is from genome assembly GCF_001698545.2 of Rhinopithecus bieti. NCBI lineage: Eukaryota > Metazoa > Chordata > Mammalia > Primates > Cercopithecidae > Rhinopithecus > Rhinopithecus bieti. The sequence goes on from NW_016810444.1 coordinate 450, forward strand.
ATGCTGAGGTTTGGAGTTCAGAGGATCCTGTCACCTAGGAAGTGAGCATAGTACCCAATAGGTAGTTTTTCAGCTGACGTTTCCCTTCCTCCCTCCCTCCCCCTTCTAAGAGTCCCCAGTATCTATTGTTCTCATTATTATGTCCATGCATACTCAATGCTTAGCTCCCACTTATAAGTGAGTACATGCAGTATTTGGTTCACTGTTCCTATGGTAATTCACTTAGGATAATGGCCACCAGCTGCCTCCATGTTGTTACAAAAGACATGATTTCATTCTTTTTTATGGCTGTGTAGTATTCCATTGTGTATATGTACCACATTTTCCTTACACAATCCACTGTCAATGGACACCTAGGTTGATTCCATGTCTTTGCTATTGTGAATAGTGGTGTGATGAGTATATGAGTGCATGTGCTTTTTGGTAGAATGATTTATTTTCCTTTGGATATACACCCAGTAATGAGATTGCTGGATTGAATCATAGTTCTAAGTTCTTTCAGAAATCTCCAAACTGCTCTTTATAGTGGCTGAACTAATTTACATCCCCACCAACAGGGTATAAACATTCTCTTTTCTCAGCAGCCTTGCCACCATCTGCTGTTTTATGACTATTTAATAATAGCCATTCTGACTGGTAGAGATGGTGTCTCATTGTGGTTTTAATTTGCACTTCTCTAATGATTAGTGATGATGATCATTTCTTCGTACGTTTAAAGGCCGCTTTGTTTGTCCTCTTTCATGAAGTGTCTGTTCATGTCCTTTGCTTCTTTTTAATGGGATTATTGGTTTCTTGCTTGCTGATTTTTTTAAACTTCTTCTTTTTTTTTTTTTTTTTTTTTGAGATGGAGTTTCGCTCTTGTTGCCCAGGCTGGAGTGCAATGGTGTATAATCGCGGCTCACTGCAGTCTCTACCTCCCAGGTTTAAGTGATTCTCCTGCCTCAGTCTCCCGAGTACTTGGGACTACAGGCACGTGCCGTCACACCTGGCTAATTTTTGTATTTTTAGTAGAGATGGGGTTTCATCATGTTAGCCAGGTTGGTCTCGAACTCCTGACCTCAGGTGATCCATCCACCTTGGCCTCCCAAAGTGACGGGATTATAGGTGTAAGCCACCAAGCCCAGACTAAATTTCTTATAGATTCTGGATTATTACACCTTTGTCAGATGCATACTTTACTAACATTTTCTCCTATTCTGTAGACTAATTTCTCTGTTGATAGTTTCTTTTGCTATGCAAAAGACACTTTTTTTTTAATTAGGTCCTATTGTTGATTTTTGTTTTTGTTGCAGTTGGTTTTAAGGATTTAGCCATAAATTATTTGCCATAGCTGATGTTGAGTAGGGTATTTCCTCGATTTATTTCTAGAATTTTATAGTTTGAGATCTTAAATCTTTAATCCATCTTGAATCAATTTTTATGTATGATGAAAGGTAGGGTTTCACCAGTTTCAATCTTCTGCATATGGCTAGCCAGTATATTCCAGCACCTTTTATTGAACAGAGAGTCCTTTCCTATTGGTTGTTTTTGTCAATTTTGTCAAAGATCAGATAACTGTAGGTGTGCAACTTTATTTCTGGGTTCTCTATTCTGTTCCCTCAGTCTATGTGTCTGTTTTTGTACTACTATCATGCTCTTTGGGTTATTGTAGCCTTATAATATAGTCTGAAGTTGGGTAACATGATGCCTCCAGTTTTGTTCTTTTTGCTTTGGATTGTTTTGACTATTCAGGCTCTTTTTTGGTTCTATATGAATCTTAGGATTGTTTTTTCTAATTCTGTGAAAAATGATGGTTGTAATTTGATGGTAATAGCGTTGAATCTGTACATTGCTTTGGGCAGTGTGCCATTTTAATAATGTTGATTCTTCCAATCCATGGGCATAGCATGTTTTCCCATTTATTTGTGCTGTCTCTGATTTCTTCCAGCAGTGTTTTATGGTTCTCCTTGCAGAGATCTTTCACCTCCTTCTTTAGTTGTACTCCCAAGTTGTACTCCCAATAATCATTTTATTTGTGGTTATTGTAACTGCGATTATGTTCTTAATTTGGCCATCAGCTAGAATGTTACTGGTGTTTAGAAATGCTACTAATTTGTGTACACTGATTTTGTATCCTAAAACTTTGCTAACATCATTTATCAGTTTTAGGAGCATGTTGGTGAAGTCTTTAGAGTTTTCTAGGTATAGAATCATGTTGTTAGTGAAGGGAGATAGTCTGACTTCTTTTCCTATTTGGGTACCTTTTATGTCTTTCTCTTGCCTGATTGCTCTGGCTAGGATTTTTGGTACTACGTTGAATAGGAGTGGTGAAAGTGGACATCCTTATCTTGTTTCAGTTTTCAAGGGAAATTTTTCCAGCTTTCGCCCATTCAATATAATGTTGTCTGTGGGATTGTCATAGACGATGCTTATTATTTTGAGGTTATCTTTCTTCAATGCCTAGTTTTTTGAGGTTTTTCTTCTTTAACCATAAGAAGAGGTTGGATTTTATTGAAAGGTTTTTCCATGTCTATTGAGATGATCATATGATTTTTATTTTAAATTCTGTTTATGTGGTGAGTCCCATATATTGATTTGCATATGTCAAACCAACCTTGAATCCTAGATATAGCCTACTTCATTGTGGTTAATTAACTTTTTTTTGTATTATTAATTTTTATTCTTTTTAGAGACCTGTCTGGCTATGTTGCCCAGGCTGGTCTCGAGCTCCTGAGCTCAAGCAACACTCCTGCTTCAGACTCCGAGAGTGCTGGAATTACAGGCATGAGCCACTGCACCCAACTGATTGTGGTGAATTAACTTTTTGATGTGCTACTGGATTTGGTTTGCTGGTGTTTTGCTGAGGATTTTTGCATCTACGTTTATTGAGGATGTTGGCCTCAAGTTTTCTTTTTCTGTTGTGTCCGAATCTTCATAGAATGAATTAGGGAGGAGCCCCTTCCTCAATTTTTTTGTAATAATTTCAGTAGAATTGATACTACTTCTTCTTTGTCCATCTGCTATAACTCAGCTGTGAAGCCATCTGGTTGAGGAGTGTTATTGGTTGGTGGATTTTTTATTATTGTTTCAATTTTGGAATTTGTTACTGGTCTGTTCAGGTTTTTGCTTTCTTCCTGGTTCAATCTTGGGAAGGTACATGTTTCCAGGAATTTATCCATTTCCTCTAGATTTTTAATTGGCTTAGAGGTTTTCATAATGGTCTCTTAGGATCCTTTGTATTTCTGAGGAATTGGTTGTAATGTCATCTTTGCAATTTCTGATTGTGCTTATTCAGATCTTCTCTTTTCTTTTTTTTATCAACCTACCTTATGGCCTATCAATCATTATTATTCGTTCAAAGAACCAGCTCCTGGTTTCATTGGTCTTTCATATGGTGTTTTGCAACTCAATTTCATTCAGTTCCTCTTTTATTGTATTTTTATTTTTATTTTTTTTATTTTTTATTTTTTTGAGACGGAGTCTCGCTCTGTCGCCCGGGCTGGAGTGCAGTGGCCGGATCTCCGCTCACTGCAAACTCTGCCTCCCAGGTTCACGCCATTCTCCTGCCTCAGCCTCCCGAGTAGCTGGGACTACAGGCGCCTGCCACCTCGCCCGGCTAGCTTTTGTATTTTTTAGTAGAGACGGGGTTTCACCGTGTTAGCCAGGATGGTCTCGATCTCCTGACCTCGTGATCCGCCCGTCTCGGCCTCCCAAAGTGCTGGGATTACAGGCTTGAGCCACCGCGCCCGGCCTGTATTTTTATTTTATTTCATTTTTTGAGACAGAGTCCCACTGTGTCACCCAGGCTGGAGTGCAGTGGCACGATCTCAGCTCACTGCAACCTCCACCTCCTGGGTTCAAGAGATTCTAATGCTTCAGCCTCCCAAGTAGCTGGGATTACAGGCACGCATCACCAAACCAGAATGATTTTTTTTTTTTTTTTTTTTTTTTTTGAGACAGAATCTCGTTCTGTTGCCCAGGCTGGAGTGCAGTGGCAACGATCTCGGCTCACTGCAACCTCTACCTCCTGGGTTCAAGTGATTCTCCTGCCTCAGCCTCCTGACTAGCTGGGACCACAGGCACACAGCACCACACTCAGCTAATTTTTGTATTTTTTAGTAGAGACAGGGTTTCACCATATTGGCTAGGCTGGTTGTAAACTCCTGACCTGAAGTGATCCACCCACCTTGACCTCCCAAAGTGCTGTGATTGTAGGCATGAGCCAGTGCGCCTGGCCTAGAGTTAGTGTTGATATGTGACATTGATCCTGTCATCATGTTCTCAGCTGATGACTTTGTAGTTTCTATTGCATAGTTGCTTTATGTTATTGGTGGGCTATGTGGTTAAATGTATTTTTGTGATAGCAGGTATCATTCTTTCATTTCCATCTTTAGCACTCCTATAAAGACGTCTTGTAAAGCTAGTCTAGTGGTAACAAATTCCCTCAGCATTTGCTTGTCTGAGATTTTTATTTCCCCTTCACCTGTCAAGCTTAGTTTATCAGGACATAAATTTTTTGGTTGGAATTGCTTTTCTTTAAGAGCACTGAAAATAGGCCCCAATCTCTCCTGGCTTGTAAAGTTTTTGCTTAGAGGTCTGCTCCTAGCCTGATGGTTCTCCTTTCGTAAGTGACCTGACCCTTCTCTCTAGATGCCTTTACATTTTTTCTTTTGCATTGACCTTGATGAATCTGATAACTATGTGCCTTGGGAATGCCTGTTGCATCTAGTATCTCATGGGGGATATCTGCACTTTTTTTTTTTTGAGATGGAGTTTCGCTCTTGTTGCCTGGGCTGGAGTGCAATGGCAGGATCTTGGCTCACTGCAACCTCTGCTTCCTAGGTTCAAGCAGTTCTCCTACCTCAGCCTCCCAAGTAGCTGGGATTACAGGCATGCACCACCACGCCCAGCTAATTTTTATATTTTTAGTAGAGATGGGGTTTGCCATGTTGGCCAGGCTGGTCTTGAGCTCCTAACCTCAAGTGATCCTCCCGCCTTGACTTCCAAGGTGCTGGGATTCAGGCATGAGCCACCATGCCAGGCCCTGTGTTTCTTAAATGTTTGTGTTAACATCTCTAGTGAGAGTGGAGAGATTGTCATGGATCATATCCTCAAATTCATTTTCCAAATAGCTTACTCTCTCTCCTCTCTTAAGAATACCAATGAGTTATAGATTTGGTCTCTTTATATAATTCCATATTTCTATTGTCCATTTGTAAAAATTCTTTATTTTTGTCTGACTGAGGTAATTCAAAGAACCAGTCTTCAAATTTCTTCACAGCTTGGTCTATTCTGCTATTAATGCTTCCAAATGTATTATGAAATTCTTGTAGTAAATTTGTTAATTCCAGAAGTTCAGTATGGTTCTTTCTTAAAAAGTTTTTTTTTTTTTTTTTTCAGGCTGGGTGTAGTGGTTCACGCCTGTAATTCCAGCACTTTGGAAGGTCAAGGCAGGTGGATTGCTTGAGGTCAGGAGTTCAAGACCAGCCTGGCCAACATGGCGAAACTCTGTCTCTACCAAAAAATACAAGCAATTAACCAGGCATGGTGACGTTCGCCTGTAATCCTAGCTACTTGGGAGGCTGAGGCAGGAGAATCTCTTTAACCTGGAAGGTGTAGGTCGTAGTGAGCTGAGATCATGCCACTGTACTCCAGCCTGAGTGACAGAGTGAGACTCCAGCTCAAAAACAAAAAAAAAACAAAAAAAAAAAAAAAAAAAAAGTTTTTTTTATCTTTCAGCTCTTGGATCATTTTACTGGATTCCTTGGATTGGGTTTCAACAGCCTCCTGAGTCTCAGTGAGCTTCCTTACCAACCCGATTCTAATTTCTGTGTCTGTCATTTCACTGGGGTTAAGAGCCATTGCTGGGGAGCTAATGTGCTCATTTGGAGGTAAGGGGACACTCTTACTTTTTAATTGGTAAAATTCTTTCTCATCTGAGAGGGCTGGTATTCCTTTAACTGTGGTGCAAGTTGAATCTAGTCATTTACTTCATTTATGAGTGCTGTCAGAGGGCCAAGGCTCTGTACAAAATCTTTGGGCTGGATTCTTGCCCTTGGTTTCCCAGGCCAATATTTAATATATTGCCAGAATATTTTTGGTGTAATTTGGGCTATCATCCAGCAGATGGAGCATAAAGTCACGGCCAGCGTTGCGGGTCTTTTTTACGTTTCAGCGAGTTCGCAGCAATGTCCCGTGGTGTGGCCCAGCAAGGGGAGCTGACCCCACCAGGTCAGCTCTTAAGCCTTGGGAGAGTCCCTTCCAGTCACTATCGTCGTGCCTGCATTTCCTTTGTTAGGTTGTCTGGGCTGGGCAGCTCCCTCAGGCGGAGACCTATGGCTGGCAGACCTTTCTTCCGCGCCTGTCCCTAACCTGGGCGTATCACTTCCTCGGTTTTCTGAGACTCGCGCCCGCTGGAGTGCAGGCCATGAATCTGGGTTCTGCACTGCGGAGCTGCAGGCCGCAGCCCAGGGCTTTGGCCCCTGCCAGCACATCGGCCATCCTGCCACCCCAGGTTCGAGCACGGGCTGCGACGGGGGATTAGAAGTGCTCCCAAGCCGCTGGGAAAGAATTCCTCAAGCATGTCGGCCTGCAAAGCACCCAGGATGGGCAGTGGAGGCTGCACCGTTCACACGCTCCTAGAGCGGCCAGGCAGAGGACTTGAGAGGGGCTGGAGGGCAGGAGGTCCTGGGGAACAGAAGTGCCCCAGTCCCAAGGGAAAGTTGACCCTGATTTTCTCTTTGCACAGCAGTCAGTGGGGTTAGAGTTATTCGGAAGAAGACGGGGAGCCTTGGGGGATGGGTGTGTATGGCCACGTTCCACTGGAACTGTCCCCACCGCAAAACAAACAAACAACAAAACACCGGGCTCTATGCAGGCTGGAGTTCTGCCTCTGCCTGCTTGTAGGGCGTATCTCTATGCCAGTTCAAATGTTTATGGGGAGTGTAGGATCTCTTGTGGCTGGGATCCTAGAGGTCCACAGCAAGAGTGGGCTGCCTTGCCAAGGGTTGTTCAGGGCCAGGAACTGGTCCTGGTGTTCCAGAACCTGAACAGGGTTCCCAGTCTCCCTTTCTGTCACCGGGAGTGGTGCTTCCTGGCTGCGTCTATTTGGCCATCTTGTCTCTGTTGACCAAATAGCTTTTTTGAGAAGAAAAATGAAATTGATAAATCTCTAGCTAAGCCCATTAGTTGAAAACAGAAAACATACAATTAACACTGTCAGGAAGGAAGTGGCAATACTAAAGATTATACAGATATTAAAATAATTTTTTAAAATAGTAGGCCAATAAATTAAACAACTTAGATGAAGATCATAAATTCCTTGAAAGAAAGTAATCACTAAAGCTCATCGAGGAAGGAATCCTTTGAACAGCTCAACGTCTAAAGAGACTGAATCTGGCCAGGTGCGGTGGTTCACGCCTGTAATCCCAGCACTTTGGGAGGCTGAGGCGGGCGGATCACAAGGTCAGGAGTTCGAGACCAGCCTGGCCAGCATGGTGAAACCCCATCTTTACTAAAATACAAAAATTAGACGGACATGGTGGCTCACGCCTGTAATCCCAGCTAGTCGGGGGGCTGAGGCAGGAAAATCGCTTGAACTCAGGAGGCGGAGGTTGCAGTGAGCTGAGATGGTGCCACTGCACTGCAGCCTGGGCAACAAAGCAAATCTTGGTCTCGAAAAAAAAAAAGAAAAAAAGAAACTGAATCTGTAGTTAAAAACCTTACAACAAAGAAAACCGTATGCCCAGATGACTTCAGGGGTAAATTGTATCAAACATTTAATGAAGAAATAGTACTAACTCTAAACCAAATCTTCCAGAAAAATTGACATTGAGAAATATCTATCTGATATTCAAACAAGGCAAAGCCATAAAAAGAAAAGAAAACTACGTTTAAAAATACTAGCCACAGCTGGGCACGGTGGCTCACACCTGTAATACCAGCACTTTGGGGGCCTAGGCGGGCAGATCACCTGAGGTCAGGAGTTCGAGACCAGCCTGGCCAACATGGTGAAACCCCATCTCTACTAAAAATGCAAAAATTTGCTGGGTGTAGTGGCAGGCACCTGTAATCCCAGCTACTCAGGAGGCTGAGGTAGGAGAATCGTTTGAACCTGGGAGGCAGAGGTTGCAATGAGCCAAGATTGTGCCATTGCACTCCAGCCTGGGTGACAGAGCAAGACTCCACCCCCCAAAAAAAAAATAAATAAATAACTGGCCAGGCAAAGTGGGTCACACTTGTAATCCCAGCACTTTGAGAGGCTGAGGAGGATCACTTGAACCCAGGATTTCAAGGCCAGCCAGGGCAACATAGGAAGAGCCTGTCTCTCTCTCTCTAATTAAAATAATTAACTGGGGATGATGGTGCATGCCTGTGGTCACTGTTGTCCCAGCTACTTTGGAGGCTGAGGCAGGAGGATCACTTCAGCCTGGGAGGTCAAAGCTTCAGTGACCTATGGTCATGCCACTGCAGTCCAGCCTGGGCAACAGAGTAAGACTCTACCTCTAAAAGACCAAAACAAAATGAACCAAAACAAAAAACCCATAAATATAGTTGCAAACATTCTAAGCCAAATTTTAACAGAAATAACCGATAATATAATGCACATAACAGATATAATCCATTAATATAATGCAATCCTAAATTGTTTTAACCTTATATAATTAATGAGTGTAATTCACATTAAAAGACTAGAAATTTTAACAAAAAAAGACTAGAATTTTTTTAAATAAAAATGTATATATAATCCTCTCAATAGATGTAGAAAAATATTAGACAAAATTAACACCTATTCCTGATCAATCCTCTAAGAATGCAAGGAATAAAAGGGAACTTCCTAAAACTGATTAAGGACGTCTATGAAACATATACAGTTTACACCGTACTTAGTGGTGCAATACTGAATGATCTCTTCTCAGGATCAAGTTCAAAATAAGGATATTGTTCTGACTACTTTTATTTCGCATTGAACGGGAGGTTCAGGCAAGGAAAAGAAATAAAAGCATTGGAAAGGAAAAATAAAAGTGCTTCTGCTGGCACACAGCATGATTATTTACATAGAAAATCTGATGAAGTCTACAAAAAAAGTTACTAGAAGAAAGAAATAAGTTTATCAAGGTTTCGGAATATAAGGTTAATATTTAAAAGTCTATTATATTTCTCCATACTAGCAACAAACATTTGGAAATTAAAATTACCAATGATAATTTCCATGTACAGTAGCATCAAAACTATGAAATATATATGGTAAGCTAACAAAATATGTATAATCTGTAAGAGAAAACTGCAAAACATTGCTCAGGGAAATTTTAAAATACCTAAATAAATGGAGAGACATACTCTATTCAAGAGTCAGAAAAATCAATATTTTTAAGGTTTCAATTCAGCCCAAATTGACTTGTAGCTTCAATGTAATCACAATCAGAATTCCAAAAGAGTTTTGTAGAAATGAATAAGCCAATTCAAAAATCAATACGGAAAAGATAGTGACATAGCTCAGCCAAAGTAACTTTGAAAAACAAAATTAAATTTGAAGGACTGTCACTGCATGATTTTAAGATTTATTATAGGCCAGGCGTGGTGGCTCAAGCCTGTAATCCCAGCGCTTTGGGAGAACAAGACGGGCGGATCACGAGATCAGGATATCAAGACCATCCTGGCTAACACGGTGAAACCCCGTCTCTATTAAAAAATACGAAAACTTAGCCGGGCGTGGTGGCGGGCGCCTGTAGTCCCAGCTACTCGGGAGGCTGAGGCAAGAGAATGGCATGAACCCGGAAGGCAGAGCTTGCAGTGAGCCGAGATCGCTCCACTGCACTCTAGCCTGGGCGACAGAGCGAGATTCCGTCTCCGTCTCAAAAAAAAAAAAAAAAAAAAAAAAAAAAAAATTTTTTAAAAAAATAAATTTTTAAAAAAAATGGGGGGGGGGGGAAAAAAAAAAAAAAAAAAAAAGATCTATTATAAAACTATAGTGTTCAAAATAATGTGGTGGTGGTGTAAAATACACAAATATAAAATACAACAATGAACTAAAATAGAGAGTTTAGAAATAATCCCACGCATATACAGACAAGCGATTGGTGAGAAAGTGCAAAAGCAATTCAGTAAAGAAAAAGTCTTTTCAACAAACGTAACTCACAGTTAACCCCAAAGAAATCATAGACCTCAATGTAAAACCTGAAACTATAAAATGTCTAGGAAAAAAAAAAAAGGAGAAAATGTTTGTGACCTTGAGTTGGGGAATGAGTTCTTACAAATGGCAGCAGAAATATAAAAATGGACTTCATTAAAATAAAAAAAAACTTCCGTTTTATGAGTATATCATTCAAAGAATGAAAAGACAGGTTGGGCAGTGGCTCATGCCTGTAATCCTAGCACTTTGGGAGGCCAAGACGGGCAAATCACTCTTGAGGTCAGGAGTTCAAAACCAGCCTGGCCAACATGGTGAAACCCCATCTCTACTAAAAATACAAAAAAATTAGCCAGGCATGGTGGCGGGCACCTGTAATCCCAGCTACTTGGGAGGCTGAGGCAGGAGACTCACTTGAATCGGAGGTGGAGGTTGCAGTGAGCTGGGATTGCGCCACTCCAGCCTGGGCAACAGTGAGACTCCATCTCAAAAAAAAAAAGAAAGAAAAGAAAAGACAGGAAAACATTTCAAGATGCATGTCTGATAAAAGGTTTTATCCCGAATATATAGAACTCTCAAACTCAACAGTAAGTAAGAAAATAAACTAAGTAAAATTCTCAAAAGATTTGTAGAGTTGCTTTACCAAAGTTACCTAATACAGATGGTAAATAAGTTTCTAAAAATTTGCCTGGGCCGGTGGCTCACACCTGTAATCCCAGCACTTTGAGAGGCTGAGGTGGGAGGATCACTTGAGGTCAGGAGTTTGAGACCAGCCTGGCCAACATGGTAAAACCCCATCTCTGCTAAAAATACAAAAATTAGCTGGGAGTGATAGTGGGCGCCTGTAATCCCAGCTACTTGGGAGGCTGAGGCAGGAGAATTGCTTGAACCCAGGAGGCGGAGGTTGCAATGAGCTGAGATTGCACCACTGAACTCCAGCCCGGGCAACAAGATCGAAACTCTGTTTCAAAAACAAACAAACAAACAGAAATTTGTAGGACATACAAATTAAAACTATGCGGATATACCATTAAATATCTATTGGAATCATTAAAACTATAAGACGAACTATATCAAATTCTAGCATGGATGAGGTGGAACTGGAGCACTCATACACTGCTGGTAGGAATGTAAAATGGTACAACTTTGGAAAACAGTTTGGCAGTTTCCTAAATAGTTAATCATACACTTACTGTGTGATGCAAACATTATACTCCTAAGTATTTACCCAATACAAAAGAAATCCTATGTTCATACAGACTTGTACACAAATGTTCACAGCAGCTTTATTTGTAATATCCCAAAACTAAAACAACCCAAATGTCATCAACAAGTAAATGGGTAAACGAATTGTGGTATATCCATACAAGGGAATATTCAACAAATATTTAAAAGAATGAATTCATACGAGCAGCAAGATGGAGACATATGAATCTCAAAATAATTATGCAAAGTGAAAGAAGCCAGACAAAAAAAGGCATACTATATGATTCCATTCACATAAAACGCTATAAAATGTAGAATGAAAGCTCATTGGTGGTTTTCTGGGGAGGAGTCAGTGGGAGGGGCATTGTGACACTTTGAGGGATGATGGATATGTTAACTGTGGTATGCATGTTCTCCACAAGGTGTGAAAACTTATCAAATTGTACACTTTAAATATGTTCAGTTTACTTTACGTTAATTATATCTCAATAAAGCTTTTGACAAAAGCAAACATCTCGTACCTTCGTAAGGATTATACAGCTCTTAAAAAACAAAACAAAAAGATTCCTGCTAGATTATGTGCACCAAAATAAAAAGATTTCCTTTAAAGAAGAATAGGCTGTGAAGAATGGGTGTAAAGGAAATAGAAGCCTAAAAATAGAAGATCTATTTCTAATTCCATCTGTTTCTATTCAGCACTATTTGCATACCTGGCTCAGTTTGTTCTAGATTGAGTGTCTTCATTTTTTTCGTTTTATATGCTTCGGAATTACAGCATAGCAAAACAGAGTTGAGAAGAGGTCATCTACAAAGGGTGTGTTCTTTAGTGAAAGAAATTCTATTCTTACCTCTGGGCCACACATCCCATGATTCTAACAAGAACTGTTGTGAAGGGTTAGAGCTGTTAGTCTGTTCTCTGGTAGAAAAAAGATGAAGAAATAATAACTGATTCAGGAAGTGGTAATAGGTTGTGGATTAGCTCACAGAAAACACCACTCATTTACTAAGTACTTTCTTGGACTCCCCACTTGTCCCAAAATGTGTGTGTGTCTGTCTGTCTGTCTGTAAATGGTAGAGTCTGGAGATGGACCACAGTTTAAAAACCAAGGAGTGGTATCTTTTACAGTTAGGAACATGAGTTTCTTCATTTCGGGATGGCTTCTGTCCTTCTTGGTTTCTTCATGTGCACTTTTTCCCAGATGTGTTTCACCTTTTTGCTCTCTGCCTGCACTTGAGTAAGTTCTCCATGTTCTGTCTTTTATGCAATTTTAGGAGGGTGAGGGGAAGGTGATAATGAGGTAAAGAAGACTCAGTGCAGAGGATTTTCAAGCTTCAAGAGGAGTCAAATTTTAAGATAAAAAGGGGAAAATGGACGTCAGGCTGGCAGGGAAGCTTGGGACAAGCTAGGTCAAATAATACAGATAGCTAGAATCAAAAATGTTGACATAAAGGTGCCAGGCACCTGCAGCCCCAGTTTCTGTGAAGGAGCCAGCTAAATGACAGTTCTCTGAGCTCTCATGCTTTGCACCCAAATGACAAAGAATAGCTTAAATTCCAGGATAAAACTCAAAGTCTTTTTTCTTTTCTTCCAGAGCCTTCAAATTCACTGTGCTCTTAGGTTTGCCTTCTTCTGACATATACTGAAGGCAGCTAAAATGCAGTTTTCCGCATAAACAGCTCCTCGTTGTATATATGCACATGTACCTGAAGGGTATGTCTGGGAAACAGCACCTCGGATTCTAAATCTGCAGGCAGGAAAACAAAACAAAACAAAAAAGAAAAACAAAACAAAACAAAACAACAACAACAAAATACTTAGGTTTACTGCCACCTTGTTTCAGAAACTTAGCTTTTGAAACTTTTTGTCTTAAAGCCTCCAATCAGTAATAAACGTGGGAAGGAAAACTCAAGAAAAGGTCTGAATGGTTAATGAGTAAATCTTTTTGTGAAAGAGCTAAGGAAGGAGACTTTGAGAAATTTCCCCCAAGCTTCTCTCTGGCAAGAAGAGAGCATTGGTGGAATGCAGGCAGTGACTTCACTAGCAGATTCAGCAAAGAATAGGAAACTGACAAGAGAGGCATCAAAAAGAATGGGAAACTTACAAGTGGGGCATCAAAGGAGAACCGTCCTCCCAGAGCCATGGATAGCTGGGGTTTCTCCGAGACAGCCCCATCCAGAATGGGAAACTGGAATAGGAAATTGCTTGCTGGATGAAGTCCTGTGGGGAGTAATGTTTCTGAGTTTGTGGAATCCACGTGGTGGTTTTAGAATCTGAAAGTCAGTTAGTGTTAGATCCACCAAACTAAAGAACCAAAAGGGATCTCTGATATCCCCTTGATTGTTTTATGCAGACAGTTACTGAAGCCTAGAGATACTACAGAGACTGTCAGTCCAAGGTCATGCACAAAATTGGAGATCAGATTAAGCTAAAAAAACAGACATTTTGGCTCTCAAACAAGAATTCCTGCAGTGACAGTCTAAACCAGATTCATTTCCCTGTCAACCAATACTTCAGCCCAGCAAATACCCATAAACACTCACCAGATCAGCTGTACTATTAATTTTCAGCAACTGGGCATCCAAAGACAAGCACTTCTCTTGGCTCTTTTCCCAGTTAAATGAGCCCGAGGAAAATAGGTAACAGTTTTCTTCATGCCAGATCCAGTCTTGCGGACAAGGAGCTGGGAAGGGTAGTATATCTACTCAGTCAGTTATGTTTGTGTAAAAGCAGTTCTGCAGTTCTTAAATCAATTATCCCCTCAGTCCTCTCAGGTGCATACTATTTATTTTTGTTTTTGTATATTTAATAGAGATGGAGTTTCACCACGTAGGCCAGGCCTCCCAAAGTACAGGAATTATAGTCGTGAGACACCGCGCCCTGCCCAAACTACTTCTTAAGTAAAATTTTACCCAGGTTCTTCAAATACCTAAATAGCCCCAGAGTCCTTATTTCTCCATTTTTTGAAAAAAAAAAAGAAAAGGAAAGAAAGAAAGCATACTGATTTTAGCAACCTAAATGTACTTCCCATTTAGCATTTTCACTTCCCCTGATGAAAAGCAAGTTAAGCCAGCATGTAATTTTAGAAACTGTGTTTGAAACAAAGAAAGTGAGGGTTGGGGAAATAGATATTTAATAGTCATTCTGCTATTTTTAAAAAGTAATGCTATGGATTTTAAAACTTTATATCTTTGAATAATGAATTTAGGCTTAAATACTATGTGCCTTGCTTTTAGGCATGTGTGCTCTAATACAGTAGCCATATGTGATTTTTGAGTACTAGAAATATAGCTAGTTTGCATTTCTTAAAAAAAAAATTTTTAATTGAAACAAGGTCTTGCTATGTTGCCCAGGCTGGTCTTGAACTCCTGGCCTCAAGCAATCCTCTTGCTTCAGTTTCCCAAAGTGCTGGAATTATAGGCATGACCCACCACACCCAGCTAGTTTGCATTAAGATGTACTATAAGTGTAAAACACACAAATGATTTTGAAAACTTAGTTTGAAAAAAAAAAAGAATGTAAAAAAGCCCATTAAAATTTTTATACTGATTAGTATTGAAATAATATTTCAAATATCTTGGATTAAACAAAATGTGTTTCTAAAATTAATTTTATCTGCTTCTTTTCATTTTATGTGGCTACTAGAAATTTTAATGATATATATGTAGCACATACTATATTTCTTTTGTACAGAGTTGTTGCATAGTATATTAATATAAAGCGAGGATCTCAATTTAAATAAGATTTTAGAAAATAAGGAGATTTTCAGTAGCAAAATTCACAGGGAATCCACCAAACCAAAATATACTAATGTCTACATGTTTATGGATGCTTTCAGGAACCCCCAAGTCATCACTATCATGACCATCATCATCATCATCATCATCATCTCTTCCATCTCCTCAAGGGGAAACAAAGTACTCTGGCCTACACTACAACCAAAAGGTGAAAAATTAAAATCTTTGAGAAAGGCAGCATTTTAATTTCATTCGCACTGTGGCGTAAGACCACTAAATAAGAGTAGGCTTTATCAGAGAGGAGGAAGTAGGAGGAACTGAAAACAAAAGAAAAAAGTGAATGAGAAAGAGCATACAAAACACTAAGTTGGTTTTCACCAAACTGATGTTTATAAAAGAAAAGAGATCAAGCTGAAAGCAGTGAATGCAAGCTTCTTACTTCTTAGTTTGCCTAACCCCATCATATTACGTAAATATAAAATATGTGCGTTTTGGCTGGGGTAGTGGCTCATGCCTATAATCCCACCATTTTGGGAGGCTGAGGTGGGTGGATCGCTTGAGGCCAGGAGTTCCAGAGCAGCCTGTGCAACATGGTGAAACCCCATTTCTACAAAAAACACAAAAATTCACCGGGCATGGTGGTGTGCGCCTGTCGTCTCAGCTACTCGGGAGACTGAGGTGGAAGGATCACTTGAACCTATGAAGCAGAGGTTGCAGTGAGCTGAGCTCATGCCACTGCACTCTAACCTGGGTGACAGAGCAAGACTCTGTCTCAAAAAAATATATTTAGATATATATATAAGTTTTTGTGGACTAAAAAGACAGTCTGGGCAAGTTTTCCAAGTTATGACAAAGTAAGAAGGACACGTTACAAAATGTAGTGTTTAAACTAACTGCGTGTATGTGTGTGTGTGTGCACAAAAATAAACATAGTAAGTGATATTTGTATTTGTTCTATAATTTTTTTTTTTTTTTTTTTTTTTTTTTTTTTTTTTTTTTTTTTTTTTTTTTTTTGTTGCGGAGTCTCGCTCTGTCACCCAGGCTGGAGTGCAGTGGCCAGATCTCAGCTCACTGCAAGCTCCGCCTCCCGGGTTTACGCCATTCTCCTGCCTCAGCCTCCTGAGTAGCTGGGACTACAGGCTCCCGCCACCTCGCCCGGCTAGTTTTTTGTATTTTTTAGTAGAGACGAGGTTTCACCGTGTTAGCCAGGATGGTCTCGATCTCCTGACCTCGTGATCCGCCCCGTCTCGGCCTCCAAAGTGCTGGGATACAGGCTTGAGCCCACGCGCCCGGCCCATAGTATCTCTTTGAGATAGGTTCCAGTCATTTTCTTCATTTGACAAATAGAAGAGAATCTGGACCTAGACAACGTAACTCTAGAGTCTGGGTGTTTCACCATTTATAACATACTACCTTTCAAACTTCTAAGTTAGAACCATTTGAGGAAATGTTTCTCAGTGACACTCTCGAGACATTTTGATACAGAATCTTGAGGTAAATCTGTAATCTGCCACTTTTAACAATCTATTTACATATAGTAAAGTTTGAGAATCACCACACATTCCATTGCTAAATGTAAAGTCTATTCCTGCAAAGGCCCTGCATCTCACTAGCTTGTTGGCCTAAAGCAAACATGTAATAACCTCTCAGTATCTCTCCCCACTCATATATACATTGAAGACCACAGATTTTTAGTAAAAAAAAGATAAAACTTGCCTCAAACTGGGAAGACCTGGCTTTTTTTTTTTCTTAATGTGGGATTTTAGTATTACTTTTTAAAGACTTCTCAAAGCTCTTTGATGGACCAGGCATGGTGGCGCACGCCTGTAATCCCAGCACTTTGGGAGGCCGAAGTGGGTGGATCACGAGGTCAGGGGTTCGAGACCAGCCTGACTAACATGGTGAAACCCCATCTCTACTAAAATACAAAATTAGCTTGGCATGGTGGCGGGCACCTGTAATCCCAGCTACTCGGGAGGCTGAGGCTGGAGAATTGCTTGAACCCAGGAGGCGGAGGTTGCAGTGAGCCGAGATCGCGCCACTGCACTCCAGCCTGGGCAAAAGAGCAAGACTCCATCTAAAAAAAAAACAGCCTTTTTAATGAAAGGCAGAAGTTTATTTGGTATCTCTACTAACTAGCCTTTATCTGACAACTGTCAAGGAATGGAACACGTTACTTGGTATATCTGCCAGCATCAGACATATCACTTATTGTTTTTCATTAGTTGTTCATCCAGGGCATCTCTGGGAGATAGTTCTGATGGTCCTGTTATAGGTTTAATCTCATACAACTGATAAAGACAAAATTCTCTTAGGCTTTGCCTGTGACATAAATCATTGGTTAGTATGTGGTTATGTCCGCTTTTATAAACATTCCTATCCTTAATAGATAAACCTTCTCCCTTTAAGCCTTCTTGAAGGTGGTATATTCATTTCCTTGCAAGCTCCAACTTTAAAGAGATTAAATATGTTTGACACTTGCTAAAAATTAGTTTGTCTAAAAATTTCTGTTAACTTTGAAAATGTAAATGACCTCTAAATAGTGAAGGGATTAATAAACTGCAAAACATCACACAAAATTACTTTTTATTATCATTTCACTTTATCCGGGTCTCAGTGTTTCACCTATCAAGGAAAAGCTTAGGTACCTGTGAACTGTTATTATATACTCTTTATTCAAAGAAATTATGTGGTTGAGATTAAGTAAATTGTGCAAGCAAGAAGCCAGAGAGATCTCTGTTTATTAGAGGAAGTTGTTTACTAATCCTGACAGTAGGGCACTAATTTATGCACCTCCAAGGAAATAAAGTACCTCTGAATGACTCTATCTCACACCTTTTCACTCTCCCTATGCCTAAAACCATATGCCTGATTTAATGACAGACTGCGCAGAAAGACCAAATAATACAGTAGCTTCTGTAACAATATCAGAGTTCACATCATAGTCTTCTTATAGATGCTACTATTTCTGCCTGCCTCTGGATTCTGAGTCCCTTTAGACAACTAAAATTCACTCATTTTTTCTTATATAAATAGAGTTCTTGGACTCCTCAGATTTTTGTCTAATCTGAAGTATCTGCGTAAGGCTTGCAAGCCAGTCTGCCTCCATTGGCTCTATTTAAATTGATGGGCCGGGCACAGTGGCTCACACCTGTAATCCCAGCACTTTGGGAGGCCGAGGCAGGCGGATCACCTGAGGTCAGGAGTTTAAAACCAGCCTGGCCAACATGGTGAAATACCATCTGTACTAAAAGTACAAAAATTAGCCAAGGGTGGTTGCGGGTGCCTGTAATCCCAACTACTCGGGAAACTGAGACAGGAGAATCACTTGAACCCGGGAGGTGGAGGTTGCAGTGAGCCGAGATTGTGCCACCGCCCTCCAACCTGGGGGACAGAGTGAGACTCCATCTTAAAAAAGAAAAAAAAAAAAAAAAGGCCGGGCGTGGTGATGGGTGCCGGTAATCCCAGCTGCTTAGGAATCTGAGACACGAGAATTGCTTGAACCCCTGGAGGCGGAGGTGTCAGTGAGCTGAGATCAGGCCACTGCACTCCAGCCTGGGCGACAGAGCAAGACTCCATCTCCAAAAATTGAAATAAAATAAAATAAGTTGATGTAGTACACTTTAAGAAACAATGCCATAGAATGAGCTAATGTAGAGTTAGGGGTAGACAGTTGCAAGGACAAAAAGACCCCAAAGAAAAAGAAACACAATGACTAAAATGCATTGGAATGGAAAGAAATAAGGATCTATGGAAAGGGGTGGAGGTGGCAGAATTCTTAAAGAAAAATCTCAAAACTGCTACTCAGGAGGCTGAGGCAAGAGAATCGCTTGAACCTGGGAGGTGGAGGTTGCCTTGAGCTGAGATCACACCACTGCATTCCAGCCTGGGTGTGACACAGCAATCCTGTCTCAAAAAATAAAAAATAAATAAAAAATAAAAGGAAGAAAGACAAATCTCAAAACTAAAATTTTAAAAGGAAGAGGCTCTTATAAAGAAGGAAAACTTAAACCCACCAAAAGCTATGCTTAATTAAATCAGATTTCTCAAGGATTTGACATAGCATAGGGTTGTTATGATAAAAAATTTAGAACTTCTTGCCAGGCACAGTGGGTCACACCCATAATCCCAGCATTTTGGGAGGCTGAGGCAGGCGGATGACTTGAGGCCAGGAGTTTGAGACCAGCCTGTTCAATATGGGAAAACCCTGTGTCTACTAAAAGTACAAAAATTAGTTGGGTGTGGTGGTTCATGCTTGTCATCCCAGCACTTCAGGAGGCTGAGGCAGGAGAATCGCTTGAACCCAAGAGACAATGCCACTGCTTTCCAGCCTGAATGACAGAGCAAGACTCCGTTTAAAATTTTAAAAAATAATATAATAAAATTTAAAAAATTAAAAATTGACCGAGTGTGGTGGTTCATACCTGTAATCCTAGCATTTTGGGAGGCTGAGGTGGGTGAATCACCTGAGGTCAGGAGTTCGAGACCAGCCTAGCCAACGTGGTGAAACCCCATCTCTACTAAAAATACAAAAATTAGCTGGGCGTGGTGGCGGGCCCCTGTAGTCCCAACTCCTTGGGAGGCTGAGGCAGGAGAATCGCTTGAACCCAGGGGGTAGAAGTTGCAGTGAGCAGAGATTACACCACTGCACTCCAGCCTGGCCAAAAGAGCAAAACTCCATCGAAAGAAAGAAAGAAAGAAAGAAAGAAAGAAAGAAAGAAAGAAAGAAAGAAAGAAAGAAAGAAAGAAAGAAAGAAAGAAAGAGAAAGAAAGAAAGAAGAAAAGAAAAGAAATTGAGAACTTCTTATATAGAACATTACAAATGAATAATGATATGCATAACCATAGACCAATTTTGAGCCCAGAATTGTTTCCAAAAAACAGTTATGATTGCACAGAAAGCTTCCACTATGTCTCCTGACCCACTCTTCTCCCAATACCTGAACAATTTGCTACTCTCTTCAGTGTTTCTTGGAGATTCAGATTCTGGTGGTGAAGTTCCATTTGCTCTTTGGATTTCTCATTCAGCTTCCAAGCAAGGGTTTCTATCATTTCCTTGAGTTCGTTTTGTGACTCCTGTGAAGCTTCTTCTGCTTGTTGCCGGGCTGAGATCTGTCCCTCCAGTTTATTTTTCTGGTGAGTTAGGTTTGCTTGCTGTTGCTTTAGGAGGTGAGACACCTGGGACACTGAATCACAGTTGCGTTAAGACTGCAGTTCTAATCCAAATAAAAATCCCTCCAGGGACTTTTTGAGGAAATCAAAACAGAATTAAATCTATTTTGAAAATAAATAAGCTGCTGAAAAATGACCCACACTTACTCAGAAATTACAGATTGGGAGGTTCATGAATATTCCTGCAGTACTTTGTTTAATGTCAGGAACATTGCAACCACTTGTAATTTTTTAAAAAATTACCAAGATTTTGGCCAGGCACAGTGGCTCAGGTCTGTAATCCCAGAACTTAGGGAAGTCAAGGCAGGCAGATCATGAGGTCAAGAGATCGAGACCATCCTGGCCAACTTGGTAAAACCCCATCTCTACTAAAAATACAAAAGAAATTAGCTGGGGGTGGTGGCACGCGCCGGTAGTCCCAACTACTCAGGAGGCTGAGGCAGGGGAATCACAGTGCCGCTGCACTCCACCCTGGTGACAGAGGGAGACTCCGTCTAAAGAAAAAAAAAACCCAAGATTTTTTTTTATTGAGTTACAAATTAAAAGTAATCACAAGATAACCAGTACAGCGTTAGAATAAATAAAATAAGGAAAACCTAAAATAGACACCCACCAGACTCAGCGACCATTAGTAGGAATTGTCATTAGTGATTTACTCTATTTATGTCTTAATTCCTCTGCTATATCTCCTCCCATTCTGTCTAGTCTTCCAGACTTCCTAATTTTAAGAACTGTGACATACACCCCTTTTTTGAGACAGCCACACACACTGTGTCACAAGAGTCCCCAAAGCATTTTTTCTTTTCTCTTCTTTTTTTTTCCCCCTTGGCCACAGTACATTTTAGGAAGGGTGAAGATAAAGTGAAGGTTGTGAAATCAAGCAGGCAATAACATGTTAAGGGTCAAATGTCTCAGTTCCTGAATTTTGATGGTGCAATACAAAGCAGACCGCTTGGTTTGAAGGCAGCTTTGATCCTGTTATAAGGTGATCAAAGGCTCAGAAGATTTTTCTGACCACCACCACTGAGTCAAGGGCACTTCTCCTAGTCACTAGGAAAGGCCCTAAGTATTCACAAATTTAAAATAAAATAGTTTGTGAACTTGAACAGCAGTTAAGAAGCAAATAGCACTTCAGTGGCCATAATAACCTGGATCCTGGGTAGCCTAAACAACTCAGATCTACAACCTAAATTCACAGGCAGGTCAGGTGAATGTTGGGCACCATTTTGTTTCCTTCTTGGCCACTCCGGACCTTCTTTTCACTTCTTTTTTTTTTTCTAAATATCTTCTCTTTTCTAAATGCTCTTATTATAAATGTGAAACATATTTTATTTTAAATGTTTTATTTATTAAGATTGTGTTTCTGGTTCTTAACATTAAAATGGTATTTAACTATCTCTATCAAAACTCCGCAAGCTAAATAAAATTTCTTTTACTTTTGGGCCTCTCAGATGATCTCAGAGATTAGTAACTTTAAGTTATTATCTTATCCATCATTCTAGAATTTAAACAGGCTCTATCCGTGAGGTTTTTTTGTTGTTGTTTGTTTGTTTGTTTTGAAATGGAGTCTCGCTCTGTTGCCCAGGCTGGAGTACAATGGTGTGATCTCAGCTCACTGCAATTTCCACCTCCCCGGTTCAAGCGATTCTCCTGCTTCAGCCTCCTAAGTAGCTGGGATTAGAGGCTTGTGCCACCACACTCAGGTAATTTTTGTATTTTTAGTATGGATGGGGTTTCGCCATGTTGGCCAGGCTGGTCTTGAACTCCTGACCTCTGGTAATCCACCCACCTTGGCCTCCCAAAGTGCTGGGATTACAAGCATGAGCCATTGTACCCGGCCTATCCATGAAGTTATGAAAACAAAACAAAACAAAACAAACAAATAAAAAAATGCCTACCAATTGTAATTTTTATTTCATGGCTCTATCCATTTGAAGGTGAACAATATACCCATTTATTTTCACGGTCACTCTAAAAACATTTTGCCTAAAATGAATCTACGTCAAGGCTGTTGGTAGTTGTTATGAAAAGAACTTATAAACCATATTTATTAACTTCATTTCCGACACCCCGACCCCAATAAACATCAGTTCCTTATTTTAGCACTTACATTGCATGCCCAGCACCATAATGGTCACTACTAATCCCAGGCAGAGGACTGCTAGAGTCACAGCAACCAGACACCACCATGGAGAATAAAGAAACTGAAGGCCTAGAGTGACAGAGGATAGAATCAGAAAGACAAAAAAGAGGGAACAAGTAAGCGAACCATTCTTTGGAACCTGTCTGTACTTGGTGATTTACTCTGTTTATGTTTTAGTAAATAGACATAAATAGTTTGCATTCCATACCACTAGTCCTCCAAATGGCTCTGCAAATAATTCATCATACACATTTAGGAATGGAAAATAGGGAGAGTTAAGGAATTTAAGTGATTTACCCATGGTCACACAGCCAATAAATTCAGAGCCAGGATTCAATACCAGATATTTGAATCTAAATATATGATTCTAAAGCTTACACTTTATCTACTTTCCCCACAATTACTCCTCAAGAAACTCACAGTCCAGCTTGACTGAATCAACTTCATCCACAGTGCAGAGAGCCTGAAGTTTTTAATATAGAACACGTGTACACATGTGCATGCACACACACACTCAGTGTGTTTTATAAGTAACATAAACAAATGTTAGACATAAAGCAAACAAGCTTTCTTCAGTTAATCAACTGAGACTACCTCAAATAACTTTACGAATAATTTTATGCCATTTAATTATGAGTCAACTCATAATTACAACTTGGAACTGGGGTTATTAATCAAAGAAAAGTAGGGATGAAACCTTGATATTAATTTAGCTTATATTAACAGCATATCCTACACTCACACCAAGTGTAGGCTTGATTTTACAAGAGAAATATTCACCATTTTGAAAAAAACATATCACATAGCTCACAGGTGTACGAATATCCAATTATGTGCTCCACCACTAAAAAAAAACAACACAGATATTACTGCCTTTGTAGGAACACATCCCATACAATGTATTTGGTTTCCTCACCTTGGGAGATAAACAAATAAGGTACTTATATCATTATCCTCTGTATGCAAATAAGGAGACTGAAAGGTTTATTGACTTGCTTAAGAACACACAAATGCTAAAACCCAAAAATAAGTCTTTAGTCTAATTGTCAGTAGCTACATGACTTGAAATATTATAATAATATAATTTCCAATGTGAATGTATAATGATCCAAGTCAAGCAGTAGTCAGAGATATTCAAAGTTCTCATATGTCAAAGGTACTGTGTTAGACTCCACAAATGATAACAAGAAGATAGAAACTTGACAGGGATAAATATGGTTCATCCTCTGATTCAATACTTATTGGCTTCTAGAGTGTGTGTGACAAGCTAGCAGAGAAGTTGTAGAAGATAGCTGTGTCTCTTCCAAATAATTGCCTAGTTCTAGCCTCAGGGGCAAATACCTCTATGTAAATCTTTCAACCAGTCTTTCAACTCTCTGGTCACCATTCATTCCACACTATAGAGCATCAGATACTCTTATCACTTTCTTTTTTTGGGGGGAGGGTGGAACCTTGCTGTGTTGCCCAGGCTGGAGTGCCATGGCACGATCTCGGCTCACTGCAACCTCCGCCTCCCGGGTTCAAGTGATTCTCCTGCTTCAGCCTCCTGAGTAGCTGGGATTGCAGGTGTGCACCACCACGCCAGGTTAATTTTTGTATTTTTAGTAGAGACGAGGTTTCACCATGCTGGTCTCGAACTCCTGACCTCATGATCCGCCCACCTCAGCCTCCCAAAGTGTTGGGATTACAGGCGTGAGCCACTGTGCCTGGCTTCATCACTCTTAAATAATGAAAACCTGAATTTTAGAGGAAAAGAAAATCACAGGACTCTGTGAAGGAAGGTACGTGTTCCCTTTTTCTATAGATTCCCTTTTGACCTGTGTCCTTGGTAGGCAGAAATCATGAATCCAACTGCTGCCCCTACTAGTGATTTTCTAATCAGAAACCAATCCAATTCTTTGCAGTAGGTACCCGATCTAACCAAGATTCTGAAAGAAGAATCAATCTCATGATTATTGTAAATTCAGGCCCTCAATATTTACTACACAAATAATGAGTGAGTAAAGAAACAAATGACTATTGTTCACTTCTGGTTTTACCTATCAATGCCAGCACTGTTTTTATAGCAATTTAGTTCATTAGCTCAAATGTTAAATCACTCCAGGCTCACATTTATGTTCTCTATTGAGAGAAATTTCTGGTTTGTTTTTGGAAATATAATTTGGAATTCCTTTATTCAAATTTCTGACAATACTTTTCTGTCTTTCTCTCCTTATATTCTGTTCATTTCCCTCAGAATGGATATAGAATAAAAGGCAACTTACCCAGATTGTCTGTGGAACTGGGATTATGAATTAATTTATACCTATGCAATTTAATTTACTGTATGTGTCAAACAGAACTTATAGTTTTTCAAAGCAGTAGTACACACCAAAATGTAACTTATGCTAAACTATACTGAATATCATTTACTTTGCCTACATAATTCATGAGGAACTTCAGGTTTTTGTAGTGCCTGAAGGACACTTACAGAAATTATCATTATATACACCAGAAAAATTTGGTTCCCGAGTCCTCCGATGTATTGACTTCTGGATAAATGGGAGTTTGTGGTATAGTCCTAGCTCTACCACTTATTAGCTCCATAAAACTGGATGATGTTGTCAGCCCTCCTGATGCCCAGTTAGCTCTCTGTAAAAGGGAGAGAGTAATAGTGCCAATCTCAAAATGTTGTGAAGATCCTGAGAAATAATACACTTAAAGTGAATAGCATATAGAATAACCTGTAGTAAATACTCAGTATAAATTGTTATAAATAAGTTGTCATCATCATCATCATTACAGCCTTCTTGTTTTTCTTTTAAGTAAATGGTATTAATTCTCTTTTCCCATACTTAGGTGTTTAGCTTTCTAATCCCATATTTCGGTGAATTTACATTTTGGGGCTAACACTGGGATTCTTTCCCTGTACACATTTTCCCATCCCTAGTACCTTTAGCTTTTTTTCCATTTGACTTCTCATCAGGCTGGTCCTTCATAGTGTGGATCTTTAGGTCATCAAAAGTCATTTCCAAATTCAAGCTAAGAATGAGAGAGTGAAGCAGTCACGAACTTCAACAAACTAAAAATATGTGAGCTTCTGCTGAAGTATTTAAATAGCTACTGTTATCTAATAGAAGAATGACTCAATCATTGGTAGGAGGAAGGAGAGGCTTTGCTTCATATTGGGAAGTTTGCTGACGCAAATTCTTGAGTTATGTGTATTGCAGGTGGAGAAAGTGGCGATTCTGAAGGTGTTTCAGGATATTTCGCTAAGCAATTTATGAAAGGGAGAACTATTTTTCATGAGCATTAGAGGAGAGATATTGTACCCACTCTTCAGATACAGAAACTGAAATTCAAAGAGAGTAAGTCCCACCACATTTGTGAAAAATGTGCTAGAATTTTGGGTCAAAATATTTTATTGCAATGCTTGTTTGCTAATTTCACTTAGCAGACTGTTTCTATATGGTGTCTTTTAGAAATCACATGTATTCTCTTTTAATTTTCACTGTTTTATTTGGCGATAGATCTAAGAATTTTGGGGTGAATCACATATGGTTCCTGTTTCCAGCAATGGTGTCCTGGGTAATTTTAGAATTTATCTGGGGCTACTATTTCATATAGTGCCAGTGTAACATAGCAGCAGAGAGCGCTTTGAAACCATAAAGAGCTAGTTTCAGTACTTTCCTTTAGTCTGCAGTCCTGGAAAATCTTAATACTTTGAATCTATGTCTTTGTCTGGAAATTAAGGATAATGTCTACCTGATAACGATGCTATAGGAATTGAAATGACATGCTGGGTAAAATGATAAGCTTTTCACACTACATTTGTGAAAATGTCGCATTGCTATAGGAATTCAAATGACGAGCTGGGTAAAAATGACAAACTTTGTACTTGGAGCGTAATAAGAGCCCAATAGATAATAGCTATTTGTATAGTACTAATATTCAGCACAGTTGAATTACCCATCAAATAATATATTTCAGTAAAATCCGTGATTGACTCTCACATGTCACAAAGACTGTCACATGAGAGACCCGCAAGTATGTCTATATGTATTTACTGATAGAATACTTATCTATTTTCCCTTGACAACCTCCTCACTAGATATATGTCTATTGGAGATGTCTTCTGAAGTATTTATAAGCAAAATGATATGATATCCGGCATTTACTTTAAATTGCTCCAGGAAAAAAAAAGTGAAAAGAAAAGGATAGACAAAGGAAGAATGGAAATAAAATAAATAAATAAAACATATAAGAAACTGTTAGGAAAAATTACCAATATTGACAGCCTAATGAGGATTCCATTTCTCTCCTCCTCCCTGTTTCCTGTATTCCTTTCATTATGTGCAGAGTATTTAAGACCAAATTGAAAAAGTTGGCCAGGCGCAGTGGCTCATGCCTGTAATCCCACCACTTTGAGAGGCCGAGGAGGGTGGATCACTTGAGGTCAGGATTTCGAGACCAGCCTGGCCAACATGGTAAAACCCTGTCACCACTAAAAATACAAAAGTTAGCTGGGCCTGGTTGCAAGCCTGTAATCCCAGCTACTTGGGAGGTGGAGGTTGCAGTAAGCTGAGACTATGCCACTGTACTCCAGCCTGGGCAACAGAGTGAGACTCCATTAAAAAAAAAAAAAGAATTAAAAAACACTGAAACGATATCACACTGGAAAGGGCATATTATCATTTCTATACTGACTCAGTTATTTTGGATGCCATGAATATTATAGAACATAAAGTGTTTACCATTTTAACCATTTTTAGGTGTACTGTTCAGTGGCATTAAGTACATTTACTTTGTTGTGCAGCCATCACCACCATCCATCTCCAGAACTTTCCATCTTCCCCAACTGAAACTCTGTACCCCACAAGCAATAACTCCTGTGATGGTGAATTGAATTTTATGTGTCTTTTTTTCTTTTTGAGATGGAGTTTACCCCCTTGTTACCCAGGCTGGATTGCAATGGCATGATCTTGGCTCACTGCAACCTCCGCCTCCTGGGTTCAAGCAATTCTCCTGCCTCAGCCTCCTAAGTAGCTGGGATTACAGGCATCCGCCACCACTCCCGGCTAATTGTTTTGTGCTTTCAGCAGAGACAGTGTTTCACCATGTTGGCCAGGCTGGTCTTGAACTCCTGTCCTGAAGTGATCCACCCGCCTCAGCCTCCCAAAGTGCTGGGATTACAAGCGTGAGCCACCGTGTTGCCCTTATGTGTCTTCTTGACTGGGCCATGGGGTTCCCAGACAGGATGCTTTTAAATGAGGTTAACATATTAATCAGCAGGGGAAAGCCGATTTCACTGCATAATGTGGGTGGGCCTCATCCAAAAGTTGAAGGCCTAAAAGACAAAATAACTTCTAACCTTCTCCCAAATAAGAAAGAATTCTCCAGCCATCTATGGACTGGAATTAAGCCATCAACTCTCCCAGTTCTCCACTTGCCAGCCGAGTCTGGCAGCCCACACTCCAGATTTTAACTTACCAGACTCTATAATCATAAAAGTCAATTCCTTTTAATAAATCTATTTCTATGTATGTACACATCCTATTGATCCTCTTTCTCTGCACAGACCTAATACAAATCCCAATTCCTTTCTCCTTTCTTGGGAACCACCATTCCATTTTTTTGTTTCTGTAAATTGGTTTATTTTAGGCACCTCATACTGGTGGAATCATACAATATTTGTCCTTCTGTATCTAACTTATTTTATTTAGCACTGTTTCTTTAACAATTATCAATGTGGTAGCATGTGCCAGAATTTTGTTCCTTTTTGAGTCTGTATAATATTCCTTTGTATATATAAACCACATTCTACATTTTATTTATCCATTGATGGACGTTTGGGTTTATCCTCTTTTTAAAGATCAGTGGGATAGTTTCTACAGTCCTTGTGAGGCAGATAACTGGACAGATTTGAAATTTTTTTTTTTTTTTAAGACGGAGTCTCCCTCTGTCTCCCAGGCTGGAGTGCAGTGGTGCGATCTCGGCTCACTGCAAGCTCAGCCTGCCGGGTTCAGGCCATTCTCCTGCCTCAGCCTCCCGAGTAGCTGGGACTACAGGCGCCTGCCACCACGCCCGGCTAATTTTGTTGTGTATTTTTTAGTAGAGACGGGGTTTCACAGTGTTAGCCAGGATGGTCTCCATCTCCTGACCTCGTGATCCGCCCATCTAGGCCTCCCAAAATGCTGGGATTACAGGCGTGAGCCACCACACCCGGCCAGATTTGAAAAATTTAAGGGGGCTCTCATTATTCCTGCCTCCTGGTGTTCATGATCTTGTGTAATCCTTCGCCTTGAGTGTGAGTGAGACCTATGACTTGGAGTGTAGCAGAAGTGCGGGAATGTGTGTGATCATCTACATGTGCTTATATAAGGTATAGTGACTATTATGCTATAGTCACGCTCCCTCTCCTATTTCCATCTTTATCTCTCTGTCTAGATTTTTAAAAGCAAGCTTAAATGGATCCTGCAGCCATGGAGAAATAAATTCTGCCTGAGAGAGCTTACAAGTGAATCTTCCCAGGCTCACCTGGGAATGCATGATGAGAGCGCAGCCCAGCAACCACCGTGATTGCAGCCTTGTGAGATATCAAGCAGAGGACCCAACTAAGTTGTGCCCACACTTCTGATGCACAGATACTTTGAAATAATAAAAGTATGTTGTTTTACATTGCTGCTCACATAATTTGTGGCGATGTGTTACACAGCATATAAACCTAAAACATTCTACGATAAACTGAATCCTTCTGTCTTAACTTTTTTAACTCTAATCTTTTTACGGATTTCAGTGCCTTTGAGGCTGTCACTCAGTCCCTGTGCTGTGATCGTGGCTCATTAGATGGAAATACTTCCCAAGGGATCTCCCAAGCGTTGCAAAGATGAAACTTCTTCTGCTATATTATTTATTTTTGAAGTCAGGGCTGCGGCCCTGCCCACTGACTTATAGTTTGAGGTTGATACCTCAGAGTAGTAATAGTCCTGGTCTCTATTTTATTGAGGCACAGAGAGGAAAGATATCCATAGTTGGCCACCTGACTTACGCAAAGTCAAAAGGAGAATGATCAACGGAACCAGAAGTAAGCGATTTTTTTGGCTACACTTGTTACACCAGTTGTATAACTATTCCCTGAGGCATAGGTGTAAAAGTCTATGTACATGCACCGTCTGCTGGTTCCACTCCAAGTCCTTAACTACCTGGTTATAAGCTAATGATTCACAAGCTTAATGGAACTGCACAAGATTGTATAGGATTGTAATGAGACCATTTCCCTCTACCCCAGCTACCTGCCCTTCTGTACCTGTCCAATGTGTGCTTTGTTCAGTCTTGTTGCCTGAATTATCTTTCTTCTTTCATCATTCCCTATATGGAGGCTTGGTTAGGGACAGGATTCAGAGTTAAAGATGCCCCAAGGCGTAGTCTCATTCATTAGGATAAAACAAACTTTTATTTTCCAGGGACTAATCTGGTGAGAAAAAAAAAAACGGTTAATAATAATTCTAAGAAAGGAAAGTCACAAGGTCATTAACAGAACCCATTTTGTTCAAACCTGTTTGGAAGCTGGAGGGCAAAAAGATGATGGCAATCACGTGTTAGAAAAGTGCAATGCGAGCGGGGAGTCATGTTAACCAGGAAACCTGTTTAGGCAGGTGAAGGCTGGCATGGTTGGGAGAAGAAGTGGCCAGACTAGCAAGGAAAAATATTCAAGAATTAGAATATCAGGAAACTAAAATGTGGTCTGGAGAGGGAATGGTATAAAAATATACAAGAGAAGCATAAAGGACAGTAATTATCCAGAATCTTGAAAGTAAAGGTCATTGGTAAAATTCAGTGAAAATCAAAATAATCTTAGCGAACACAAAAAATATCAGTTAGGACTGTTATATTAATTTTACACACATTAACTTCTTTAATCTGTATAAGCCTATCAAATAAATATTACTATTATTACCCCCATTTTATATAAAACGAAAGTGAACCAACAGAGATCTAATAACCTGCTCCAAGATCACACAGCTCCTAAGTGACAAAACCAAGTATTTAAACCCAGGTGTCCTGGCTAGGCTTTAAGCCTTGGTGCTCTATTGTCTTTCTGCCAAGAAAAAGAGAAGGAAAAGGTTCATGATGCATTCCCCATGTACAGGGCACTCATGATAGAAATATCCTATTCAAAATGTTTTCCTGTCTCTTATTTTTATTTGCTCTAGGAAATAACATCTAAAGCAGGTCAAGTGGGTATTCCGCTCCTGTTGTATGAATGGGAACACTAAGGACTGGAGAAATTACATAACAACTTAGCGGAAGGCCACCTAAAGCTCTGCTCTCCTTGTCCTACAAAATACCTTCCACCTTTGCCAAGTCTTCAACTGAAATCTGGAAATCACTCTTCATCCTAACCCCAGTTGCCAAATTTAAAAAAGTAAAAAAACAAAAGACTGTCAGTGCTCATTTTGTTTTGAAACTGACAGATTTTAAATCACCGGGATTGTACCAGGCCATTCTCTCATTATTTGTTTTCCTTAGCTGACAACAAAAACAGGTTATATCCTCCATTCTCATATCCCATCATCAAGCTGTGTGTGAGGACCCTTAGAGTATGATCAGCCCACTCAAGAGTCTCCCTTCCACAATCACTCAGTAGAATTAGATTTACTGAGCGAGCAAGGCCCTGAAAGGAGGTTTCATTCAATTCTTATGAGATTGAGATAGATATATCACTGTAAACTGACATCTCCTTTTCTTATCCCAGCCTGGCCAACACAGTGAAACTTTGTCTCTACTAAAAATAGAAAAGTTAGCTGGGTGTTGTGGTGGGTGTCTGTAATCCCAGCTACTCAGGAGGCTAAGGCAGGAGAATTGCTTGAACCCTGCAGGCAGAGGTTGCAGTGAGCCGAGATCGCACCACTGCACTCCAGCCTGGCGACAGAGAGACTCTGTCTCCAATAATAATAATAATAATATTTTTATTAAATATTTGGTATTAAGAAAAAGATCACCTACTTAAGTATAAATCATTCATACAGCATTCGTTTGTTTCTTTTATTATTTTGATTATTTGAGTCAGATTCTCACTCTGTCGCCCAGGCTGGACTGTAGTGGTGTGATCTCCGCGCACTGCAACCTCTGCCTTCCGGATTCAAGCGACCTCCTGCCTCAACCTCCCAAGTAGCTGGGATTACAGGTGCCTGCCATGACACACAGCTAATTTTTGTATGTGTAGTAGAGACAGCGTTTCATCATGCTGTCCAGGCTGATCTCAAACTGCTGGCCTGAAGTTATCGGCACCCCTTGGCCTCCCAAAGTGCTGGGATTACAGGTGTGAGCCATGGCACCCGGCCGCATTTGTTTCTGTAGATTTGTTTCATTATAACTATTCTATGCTCTTGCGTGTGTGCTTGTTTTTATTCTGACCTTAGGTTTTATTTTCCTGAGTGGCAAGACTTATGTCTCAATCACATCACTACTTTACCGAAGAGACAGAGACAGAGAGAGAGAAAGAGAGAGAAAGAAGGCACAAAGAAAAAGATAAGAAAGAAAGAAATCTATACATTTGCTTTTTTAAAATTTGGTTTTAAATGACATTTTTAAAAATGTCTTTCTCAGTTATCCATTTCAATGGGAAGTGAAGTCAGGGTGGAGGAAGATGTCACTGATAACACATGAAAATTCTAATCTTCCAACTTGATTTCTCATCTTCGAGTCTGTTTTCTCCAAAGATGAGATTGCTTTCCTGTTCATTTTCTGTTCATTTGGCAACCTCTCAGTCTTACCCCAGTGGTTAGGGATAAATGACCCAGAACCAGGAGAGTTGATTATCAACACAGTGAAGGGGAGGGTTTCAAAGAGCAAGAAAGGGTTGTTAATCACATGGAGAGAGAAGAAAGGAGAGTAGCAGGGTGACTTTCACCCTGCAACAGTCACGCCGGAGTACTCTGGTGAAGGATCAAGAATATTATCAGTTTTCTGATGAAGAAAAGAATATATTTGGTCACCAGTAATCTGCCTTTGACCATCCTCTAAGCCAAGTTTTTCATCACTGTCTAGAAAAATACTTCATTCAGAGGACACATATGTCCTCTTTACATGTCTCCTTTTTGGGAGCAATAGGAGAAAGAAACTTCAAGATGTAGAAAGAATTAATAGTATAACAGAAAGAAAGAAGGCAAAAGGAAGTAAACGTGGAGGCCAGAGAAATAGTAATAAGAATAAAGAAGAAAACCAGGAAAAAAGAGGAGGGAAAGGCCATAGAAAATAATAGCCAGAGAGAGTAGGAGGAGACAGAGAGAGAGAAAAGCTGATAAATTCCTGAGAAAAGTTTCTCTCCTTACGAATTCTAGGTCAAGAAGTCAAATATGGCACAGAGCATTGAAAGGAGGCAATGGATGCCCAGTGCAAGATTCTGAAGAAACAGGAATTCAGCCCGATGGGAGTCCAAGTTCATGTCGCGACGGCCTCTGCCCTGGTGCATTTCATCCTGGTGAGTTCAGTAGTGAAAAAGCAGAAAGACAATATTTTTCCCCAGATTAATCAACTCAGAAGAATCTGAGAGGAAATGAACTGCGGGGTGGGGAGACATATACAGAACTCAGGGAGTCGTAGGGAAATGAATAAACTACAAAGTTTCCTTAGTATTACGAGATTGCATAGATGCATGTGTGACTGACGGCAATGACAATGAAAAGCGGGACAGAAATTAGAGTGAGCATGGAAACAAGCAGGATTGCTGTGGCACTTTAAAAGTGTCACTGAAGTATATTTCTCTCTTTTAGCATCTTATCACCCATCCCTCAAAATTCCAAACAGATTAGGAAAACTACGTATGTGATTCCCCTAAATGGAATTTCCCATCCAGGAATTTCTAACCGTCTGCTAGCAGTTTAGGTGTGTCTAGTCTAGAAATAAGAAAGGGAGGGCTCTTTTAAAATATTTTGGGCCTACAATGAATCAGAAGTCTCTGAGTAATTCATTAGTGGAGAAAAGGGTCATTGGACTGAGGGATTCTAAGCAATTGTCATGGGGAAATGTATAGAGCTATGCCATCTAGCAAGAAGGAGAGCAAATGAAGAAAACTGGATAGTCTCAGATTCCAGTATGGCCCCTGTACAGAGTGGGCTGAGGGGTTTTTTTTTTTTTTTTTTTTTTTTTTTTTTTTTTTTTTTTTTTTTTTTTTTTTTTTGCTAATAGACCAGCCTAAAAGCTGGTATCTGAAAACCATTATTTTCTTATATTTTCCTTTTTGCTTCCTCTTCACGTGTTCATGCCTTCTCTTTCCTTCATTTTTCCTTCTTTTCTCTGCAACAAGCCTGAAAAGTGGCATTTTCTCTGCTGAGCACTTTAGGCTTCTCTTACTTTTAGTGAAGAAAGTGAAAGAAAGTACCATGGTTGGGTGGAAGAAACACACGCTTTGTCATCCTTAGTGGCCATTTCTTTCCCATGAAAACACAAACAGGGGTTTCTCAAATGTTATCTGCAAAGCCTGGCTATTAATCCTTTTACAAATCCTTTTCAACTGATAGGTTTTGAGTATGTGTGTCTCCTTACCCCTTCACTGCCCACCATAAACTCCCAATAGTTACAAATCTGTTTCTTTTCTAACGGCCTTTGTGGTTGCTTTCCTGAAATATCAGAGCACTCAAGTGATTAGAAGACAGAAGCAGCTTCTAGAATTGAATTAATGGTGTTGGTGGTGGTGTTGTTAAATGGAGTTTTGCTCTTGTCGCCCAGGCTAGAGTGCAATAGGACGATCTTGGCTCACTGCAACCTTTGCCTCCAGGGTCCAAGTGATTTTCTTGCCTCAGCCTCCCAAGTAGCTGAGATTAAAGGCATGCACCACCATGCCTGGCTCATTTTGTAATTTTTTAGTAGAGACAGGGTTTCACTATGTTGGTCAGGCTGATCTCAAACTCCTGACCTCAAGTGATCCACCCACCTCGGCCTTCCAAAGTGGCGGGATTACAGGTGTGAGCCACTGCGCCCAGCCTTGAATGGGTTTTTGAAAGAGGAAGTCAACTAAAAAAATCAGGTAGAAGAAAGAGTGGACAATTTTGTTTTTTTGTTTTTGTTTTTTGTTTTTTGTAGAAGGAGTAGAAGGGACTTGATAGCAATATCGAGGAATTGTTAGAGCAAACTTGTCCCCAGTGTTATTGATTCTCTCAACACATATCTATGATAGAGTTTGATTTGAGTTCTGTCTACGTCAATAGGTGTGTACATTTGGTCACATTTCTTTCTTGCTTTTTTTTTTTTTTTTTTTTTTCCAAGATGGAGTCTTGCTCTCCCAGGCTGGAGTGCAGTGGCATGATCTCGGCTCACTGCAACCTCCACTTCCCAGGTTTAAGCAATTCTCCTGCCTCATCCTCCAGAGTAGCTGGGATTACAGGTGCACACCACCACACCTGGCTAATTTTTGTATTTTTAGTAGAGACGGGATTTCACCATGTTGGCCAGACTGGTCTCGAACTCCTGACCTTGCAATCCACCCACCTTGGCCTCCCAAAGTGCTGGGATTACAGGCGTGAGCCATCGTGCCTGGCCTGGTCACATTACTTAAAACCCTGCGCCTTAGTCCCTTAACCTTTCAAGATAAGGTTAAATATACTCACCAAGAGGGTTATTGTGATAAAATGTTATGAAATATTAAGAGTTCATGGCCGGGCACGGTGGCTCACGCCTGTAATCCCAGCAGCATTTTGGGAGGCGGAGGCAGTTGGATCACTTGAGGTCAGGCGTTCGAGACTAGCCTGGCCAACATGGTGAAACCCCATCTCAACTAAAAATACAAAAATTAACCAGGTGTGGTGGCACGTGCCTGTAGTCCCAGCTACTCGGGAGGCTGAGGCAGGAGAATTGCTTGAACCTGGGGGGTGGAGGTTGCAGTGAGCCAAGATCATGCCACTGCACTCCAGCCTGGGTGACAGAGCAAGACTCAAAAAACAAACAAAAAACAACAAAAAACAAATAAACAAACAAACAGAGTTGTTAGCAGTCTGACTGGCATCTAGTAGCTATCCAATAAAGAAGACCTTCTGTCCCACTGGCCCCCTTGCTTTTCCCCTTCTTCCTTTGTATAGTCATTGTCACACTAAGAGAATAAAAATGAGCAGTGGTGTAGAATTCAACGGGGCAGGAATTAGGAGGACAATAGCAATATCCCAAGGGACAGAGAGATCAGGAATTTTCTACTACAGACAAATAAATGTAAATGGCTACCTCTCATTCACAAAGGGTGTTGCTCACCCACCACCAAAACAACAGACAAGATATTTGTTCTTCACGGTTCCCTTACCTCAAGTACAAAAGCCAGCAAGTATGGGAGAGATGAAAATGGCAGTCCTAAATAGAACGCCCCTAAGACTGTGACTTTCTTACTGGTTGATCTAACACAGCATAACCCTGAGAGATGAACACAGTGGACAAGACAATTTCCCTGTATAAGACAATTTCTCTTTCTACAGCTTTCTGGGACGAGATGTGAGGAAAACTGTGGTAATCCTGAACAGTAAGTATAGAGTTCAAGCTGGGAGGAAGGAGCAACAGACAAAAACATCATCACTACCCTAAAAGACAGTCAAGATGTCATTAGACATCTATGACTTCCTTTTATGTATTTTTACTTAAGTAATAGATCTCATAGATGAGTTATCACAAAATAAAGACGTGTTTGTATCATCTTAAAGCGCTCAAAATAACACTGCTGACAGCATGTTTTTACCCAAAGCCTATCTTCCCATCAAAGCAGCACGATTAATCTCAACTTATACAGTCATAGAGACTTGCAAAAGACTTCCTTAGCCCTGCTTCTCAGTGACTCACCAGGACAGACTGGGTTTAGTATCTAGTCACTGGCATACATATTTGGGTGATTTCCAAAGTAACATTTTCACTTTAAATTTGAAAGTATTTTCTAGTTTTTAGGGCATGTTAACATTTATTGCAGACTTCATTTAGCTATCACTTTGATGTAGTTATCAACTAATCCAAACCTATCACACTTAGGTCTTATGTAGACACAGAGGACGTGAAGATAAATATGCAAGAGTCATTCCACTTAAAGGAACTATAAAATAAAAATTTAAAAAAGTAGAGGCACTTTGAATAAAACTTGTTTAGGATGAAGAAAATACATATTTAGCCATGGGAAGAGTTTCCCAATAGCCAGGTCTGTTAAACCCAGGGAAATGGTGATGGCCTTGATTACCTTCACATGCACATCGGGTGTTGACTACTTGATAACTGCTTTTTGAGGTTTTACACCTCTGCCACCATAGGAAGAGTCCTTCCCTATAAACCAGAATCTAATTAGAACCAGAGGAATTTTCAACAAGTAAGAAATGTGGGAAAACTAAGAGGGGTCATTGTTCAGTGAAAAAACAAAAAAAGAAACTATATTTTCTATAAATGTGTGACCAGAGAATAAAAATAGATTCACTAGAGGCCGGGCGCGGTGGCTCAAGCCTGTAATCCCAGCACTTTGGGAGGCCGAGACGGGCGGATCACGAGGTCAGGAGATCGAGACCATCCTGGCTAACACTGTGAAACCCCGTCTCTACTAAAAAATACAAAAAACTAGCCGGGCGAGGTGGC
>NW_016810444.1:37416-95521 GCF_001698545.2 Rhinopithecus bieti
AAAAAAAAAAAAAAAAAAATAGATTCACTAGATTTCAGTAGATTCATGTATCAGAAAGAACTGTTAAATAACGAAATTTACTACTCTTCAAACATACACAAATACTTTGCCTCACCTCATTCTCCAGTTCCTTCTACTCCTTCTCCCATACAATCCTTTTTTTTTTTTTCATTCTTACAGAGAAAATTTACAGTTGCCATAGTGAACACAGAACATTTATTTAGCTTTCATCATGGTAAAGTTGGCTTCTACTTTTTTCCCTCTTCCTGTTTGGTCTCAGCAGATATACATATTAGTTTTGATCCAGGATGTGAAAAATTAGGGTACTCTTTACGGTGGGTGTGATATTGTGAAATATATATTTGATTTGGTCCCTATCTCCTAGCATACAATTTCTAAAGTCCCCACAGTAAGTAGTATCATTTTGCATGCTAATGAGTTGACTGGTGGCTGGCAGCCCCTAGGTAGATTCAGGATGGGGCTGGTCATTGGAAGGACCAAGGCAGAATGCTTAAAGCCACATCCCTCAACATCCAAGGAAAATAGAGGGGCTGAAGTTGATCATCAATGGCCAATGATTTAATCAATCATGCCTACATAATGAAGCTTTCATAAAAATCCCAAAGGATGGATTTGAAGAGTTTCTGTACAGCTGAACAGGTGGTGGTTTCTGAAGGGTGGTGCACTTAGAAGACATGCAAGCTCCGTGTCCCTTCCCACATGCTTTGCTCTATGCATCTCTTCATCCACATCCTCGGTAATATTCTTTGTGATAAACTGTAGATATAAGTGAGTGTTTCCCTGAGTTCTGTGAGCTGCTCTAACAAATTAATGCAACCCCAAGAGGGAGTCAGGGAACCCCCAATTTGTAACCAGTAGGTCAGAAGCACAGGCAAAACAACTTGTGATTGGCATCAGAATTCTGGGGAGCAGTCTAGGGGACTGAGCCCTCACCCTATGGGATCGGATCCTGTCTCCAGGCAGGTAGTGTTGGAATTGAATTGAATTAGAGGACACTCAGCTGTTGTCTGTTGCTGGAAGATTGCTTGCTTGGTGTGTGGGGAAATCCCCACCCACCCACATCTGGTGTCAGAGGGCTGGGAGACTATAGCAGGAAGAAACTAAGTTTTTTTTTTCCCTACATTCTCAGTGGGAGTGTTGCAACAGCTTGCAAAAGATAAATTACAAATGTGATTGTATGACTTTCATACTCATAACTGAAATTTTCTTTATGTTTACATTTTATTAACCTCAAATATACACAAGTCCTAACTTTTACATCCATTTTCAAAGTTACTCTTTGTAAACTTGCATTCCAAGTTCTTTCTTGGTATTTTTTTTTTTTTCTTTTTGAGATGGAGTCACCACGGCTGGCTAATTTTTGTATTTTTAGTAGAGACGGGGTTTCACTATGTTGGCCAGGCTGGTCTCCAACTCCTGACCTCGTGATCTGCCCGCCTCGGCCTCGCAAAGTGCTGGGATTACAAGCATGAG
Source organism: Rhinopithecus bieti (assembly GCF_001698545.2). Lineage (NCBI taxonomy): Eukaryota > Metazoa > Chordata > Mammalia > Primates > Cercopithecidae > Rhinopithecus > Rhinopithecus bieti. Next base: position 38,911 of record NW_016810444.1, read on the forward strand.
GCACCGAGCCTGGCCCTTTCTTGGTAATTTTTATCATAAATGTTTACAATAGGCACATACATGTTTTCTATGAACACTTCTAATAATCACTAGTTTGTTTTATAATGATTTACAAAATGACTTGGACAGTGCCATCTATAGTATAAAGTACTATTTAAAGCACATCATTTGGCAAAAGATTCAACTAGCTACATTGAATTTAAAAAACATAACCCATAGTGCTTTTATTATAACAAGGTATCACATCACATTATAACTCATATTTCTGAGTCTGGAGTTATAACAGGGATTGATTATATTTTTAATGTAGAAAACTTTACTCTTTCTTTATAGTTGCCTGACCACAGACTGGGTACATCTCTGGTATATATGGTAAGTTTCACTTATAATACCCAGAAAGACACTGTATTTCTCAGGGCCATTACAAATGACAGCCTGCCTACTTACTTAGCATCTCATGGAGTAAGATTTCATTACTTCATCACTACCTATGTGACAATATGTCAGGATTTCCTTTTTCAATACCATCTCCTCCACAAACATCAAACCATTATTGTGTCCTTCCCTCGTAGTCTGTTCTAGAAATATCTCCACAAAGGAGATTACTTTAGTGAATTAAAAAGCAGAGCCTGGCCGGGCGCAGTGGCTCACACCTGTAATCCCAACACTTCGGGAGGCCGAGGCAGGGCGGATCACTTGAGGCAGGAGTTTGAGACAGCCTAGCCAATATAAAGAAACCCCATCTCTATTAAAAATACACAAAAAAGGCCGTGCGCGGTGCTCAGGCCCTTAATCCAGACTTTGGGAGGCGAGACGCGGTGTATCGCTGAGGTCAGGGAGATCGGAGACCCAATCCTGGCTAACACGGTGAAAACCCGTCTCTACTAAAAAAATACAACAAACCTAGCCGGCGAAGTGGCGGGCGCTGTAGTCCCTAGCTACTCGGGCAGGCTGAGGGCGAGGGAGAATGGATAAACCCGTCGGAGGCGGGAGCCTGCAGGAGCTGAGATCTGCCACTGTACTCCAAGCCTGGGCAACAGTAGGGAGACCCGTCTCAAAAAAAAAAAAAAAAAAAAAAAAAAAAAAAAAAAAAAAAAAAGTGGGGCGTGGTGGCTCATGCCTGTAATCCCAGCACTTTGGGAGGCTGAGGCAGTGGATCACCTGAGGTCAGGAGTTCGAGACCCGCCTGACCAACCTGGAGAAACCCCGTATCTTCTAAAAATACAAAATTAGCCAGGCGTGGTGGCACGTGCCTGTAATCCCAGCTACTCAGGAGGCTGAGGAAGAAGAATCGCTTGAATCCAGGAGGAAGAGGTTGCGGTGAACTGAGATCGCGCCATTACACTCCAGCCTGAGCAATGAGAGCGAAACTCCGTCTCAAAAAAAAAAAAATTAGTCGAGTGTGGTGGCATGTGCTTATAGTACTGGCTACTCAGGAGGCTGAGATCATGCCACTTCACTCCAGCCTGGGCAACAGAGCAAGACTCTGCTTCAGGAAAGAAAAAAAAAAGCAGCCCCTCAAATTACCTTCAATGTCTTATTATTTGTTCTAATGAATTGACTTACTCCAGCTGACAAAATAAGAAGGTTATCTATAAAGCAAAAGCCTTGAAATTAAAATTATAAATTAAAATATTTATAATTATTCTATAAAATATTTAAACAAGAATCAAAACTCAGACATTAAAGGCTGGTTACAGCAGAGCTGGGAAAAAAGCCAGATCCCAGTCCCACTTGCCCCACGGGCTTTTGCAGGTTGCTGGTGGTAATTGGCGTGCTGCTTCTGCTATGTGGCCTGTCTTCCCTGTGCTTCCGCTGCTGCTGTCTGAGCCGCCAGCAAAATGGGGAAGATGGGGGCCCACCACCCTATGAAGTGACTGTCATTGCTTTCGATCACGAGAGCACTCTCCAGAGCACTATCACATGTGAGTACATTGAACTTTTAACTTGGGAGAAGGACCCAATTTAAATGAATAACGAAAAGGGTGCAAAGGTGTAGAACCACTGATCGAGTAATATTAAAGATTCCAGGACTCAGAATTCCCAGAAGCCTGATGCTGCGGTGACCTGGGCTGTCACTGAAGCTGTGTTCTCCAGGGTCTGTCTGGATGACGATAAAGAAGGAAGTGAAATATTGGAGGCTGTTGGAAGTATTGAATAGGAAGAATTAGCCAGTTTATAACTAGTTACTTTGCTAAAAACTATTTTGAACTCCAAACAGATGCCTTTTCAAAATGTCTTGGATTTTGTGAAATCTACTTTTCTATTTTCTATACTATTTTATATTTTAAAGAAATTAATGGCATGTACTTTCAGCTCTTTAATCTTCAAGTCTTGATACACTAACTTTTAGCCTTAACATTTTCTCAGTGATTACAAGACACTTTCCCTTTCTTCTGCGGTTCCATTCTTTCCATTACGTTCCTTTTTTTTTTTTTTTTTTTTTGAGACAGAGTCTCATTCTGTTACCCAGACCGGTGTGCACTGGCGCAATCTCAGGTTCACTACAACCTCCACCTTCCGGGTTCAAGTAATTCTCTCCCTTAGCCTCCAGAGTAGCTGAGATTACAGGCGCCCACCACTACGCCTGGCTAATTTTTGTATTTTTAGTAGACACGGGGTTTCACCATCTTGGCCAGGCTGGTCTCAAAACTCCTGACCTTGTGATCCACCCGTCTCCGCCTCACAAAGTGCTGGGATTACAGGCGTGAGTCACCATACCCGGTCAAAACTGATTACTTTCTTTTTCTGAGATGGAGTCTCCCCCTGTTGCCCAGGCTGGAGTGCAGTGATGGGATCTCAGCTCACTGCAACCTACGCCTCTCAGGTTCAAGAGATTCTCATGCCTCAGCCTCCTGAGTAGCTGGGATTACAAGCAGCCACCACCACAACAGGCTAATTTTTTTAATTTTAATTAATTAATTTATTTATTTATTTTTATTCTTGGTGGAAACAATTTACCATGTTGACCAGGCTGATCTCAAACTCCTGACCTCATGATCCACCTGCCTCTGTCTCCCAAAATGCTGAGATTACAAGCATGAGCCACTGTGCCTGGACTATGTTCTTTCCTAAAATTGAAGAGCCAGTACCAGTCAGAACACCAGCTGGCAAAATGTGGATATTTATTTTGAAAAGAGAATGGCTGGGCGCAGTGGCTCCTGCCTGTAATTCCAGCACTTTGGGAGGCTGAGGCGGGTGGCTTACTTGAAGTCAGGAGTTTGAGACCAACCTGGCCAACATGGTGAAACCTCATCTCTAGTAAAAATCCAAAAACTAGCCGGGCGTGGTGGCACGCACCTGCAATCCCAGCTACTCGGGAAGCTGAGGAGTGACACTCGCTTGAACCTGGGAGGCAAAGGTTGAAGTGAGCCAAGATCATGCCACTGCACTCCAGCCTGGGTGAGTGACAGAGCAAGACCCTGTCTCAAAACAACAGCAACAACAACAACAACAAAAATAGAATGATATGATGTGTTGCTCTTCACCGTTCCTACCTCCCCTTTTTCACTGTCATCTTAGGAAAAAAAGATAACCAAGGCTGGGCACCATGGCTCAGGCCAAGGTGTGCAGATCGCCTGAGCTTAGGCGTTTGAGACCCCCCTGGGCAAAATGGTGAAACTCCGTCCCTATTAAAATACAAAATTTAGCAGAGCGTGGTGGCACGGGCTTGTAGTTCCAGCTACTCGGGAGGCTGAGGCACAAGAATCATTTGAGCCCAGGAGGCGGAGGTTTCAGTGAGCCGAGATGGCACCACTTCACTCCAGCTTGGGCTACAGGGTGAGACACCATCTAAGAAAGAAAGAAAAAAGGAAAAGAAGAAGAAAAAGAAAAATTAAAAAGATAGCTGAGCATGGTGGCTCATGCTTGTAATCCCAGAACTTTGGGAGACCGAGACAGGTGAATCATTTGAGGCCAGGAGATCGAGACCAGACTGGCCAACATGGTGAAACCCTACCTCTAATAAAAATACAAAAATTAGCCAGGCATGTTGGCACATGCCTGTAATCCCAGCTACTCGGGAGACTGAGGAAGGAGAGAATTGTTTGAACCTGGGAGGCGGAGATTGCAGTGAGCCGAGATTGTGCCACTGCACTCCAACCTGGGTGACAGAGTGAGACCCTGTCTTAAAAAAAAAAAAAAGAAAAGAGATGAGGTAAAAATAAATAATCCTAAGGAGTCTATAGTATCGGGGGTTGGGGGAAAGGGATCTAAGTCTGAAAGGGGAAAGGGCAGGGTTGAGATGCAGAAGCATTCTTGGCCGGGCGCGGTGGCTCACTCCTATAATCCCAGTACTTTGGGAGGCCGAGGTGGGTGGATCACCTGAGGTCGGGAGTTTGAGACCAGCCTGGCCAACATAGTGAAACCCCCTCTCCACTAAAAATACAAAAATTAGCTGGGTATGGTGGTGCGTGCCTGTAATCCCAGTTACTTGGGAGGCTGAGGGAGAAGAATCGCTTGAACCCAGGAGGCGGAGGTTGCAATGAGCTGAGATCCGCCGTTGCACTCCAGCCTGGGCAACAAGAGCGAAACTCCGTCTCAAAAAAAAGAGAGAGAGATGCAGAAACATTCTTTAGATTATTTGAGGATACCAGAGAAAACAGGTCCTTCTAGCAGAGCAGGAAGCCAGGGTGTAAACATGCTTCAAAGGATATTCATAAAATATGGGACAAGGAGTGACAATGAGTTTGGACACTTGTTAAAAATGAAGCGACAGTTAAGTGTGAAGTAAGTCTGTGCTGTTTGAGGGTGTCCCATTTCCCTTAGTTCCTTAGCTCTGTTCCTTCTTTCTTCACAGCTCTGCAGTCGGTGTTTGGCCCTGCAGCTCGGAGGATCCTGGCTGTGGCGCACTCCCACAGCTCCCTGGGCCAACTGCCCTCCTCTTTGGACACCCTCCCAGGGTATGAAGAAGCTCTTCATATGAGTCGCTTCACAGTAGCCAGGTGTGGCCAGAAAGCACCTGATCTACCCCCAGTGCCTGAAGAAAAGCAGCTGCCTCCAATAGAGAAGGAGTCAACTTGAATAGTTGACTCTTGGAACTGATGAGAGCTGCCATTTTATAAATAGGGGTGGAGATATGTCCAGAGTCTGTGGGAAAATGGCACACATTCTTTTCTAACCCTCAGAAGTTTTAGGATGGCATCTAACACCATCATTCCAGGGAAAGATGGTTCTTACTCTTCATTCACAGGCCTTTACATCTTCTGATACAGAATGCTCTAACTGGGAACTCTTAATTTTTTTATCCAATAGTCAAAATCTGCAAGTAATCTCTAGCCAAACTGATTACCACTAAACCAGGAAAACATGAAGTTGTCTTGAATTCCTTCAACTATTGAGTGCATATAAAATTCCTATATCCACATGATACTGCCAGTTGCGTCTCTCTGTGTCAGCTAATCCATTGCAATAAACTGGAAAAGAAAGACAGCAGTGTTAGCACAGCCATCAACATTAATGCACTGAATGCATGCATCTTTCCTTCTGAGACAGCAATCAATTTTACACCAAATGACAATGATCATCTTAGACAGCACAACATACCCACCTGGATATCTAAAAGCTAGGGATGGGATTGCTGATAGGGGCTAAAAGAACACAGTATAGTATTTAAGTGCCAAATACCAGTCTTTCTTTCCTCTGGTCCTGCCAGAGTATGAAAAACCATACTCACAGAACCATACTGTGCAGTAACAGTTGGATTAATTCTTCAGTTCCTCCGCACCGCAAACACATACGTGTGCACACATGCATGTACACATGCACCCTGTTTTAACTCTAAAGGTTTAAATAGTGTTGCTTTGCTTCTTTCCTGTTTTGCCTGGACCACTTAAAGTCACACCACCTCTGTAGTGACTCACGCTAGTCTCTAGTGGTGGCCCTCACTGCCACCTAGTGGAGCCATGGTAGAAAATATGCTCTCTCCTTTGAACCTGTCTGCACATCTCTCCAGTTCTTGGAGCAAAAACTAAATGCTGAGCTAAGCCTGGATGGAATGCTTTCCAGGAACCATGCCACAGTGTAGTGCTAATCTATCCACATATCATACCACCTCCCAAAGTATTATTGGAAAATCGAGGAAGTGATGCATATTTGGGGGAAAAACTACTCACCTTAGATAAGAAATCCTTTTTTTCTTTTCTTTTTTTTTTTGAGATGGAGTTTTGCTCTCGTAGCTCAGGCTGGGATGCAATGGCATGATCTCGGCTCACTGCAACCTCCTCCACCTCCCAGATTCAAGCGATTCTTCTGCCTCAGCTTCCCGAGTAGCTGGGATTATAGGTGCCCGCCAACATGCCCAGTTAATTTTGTATTTTAGTGGAGAGGGGTTTCACCATGTTGGCCAGACTGGTCTAGAACTCCTGACATCAGGTGATCCACCCCCCTCGGCCCCTCGAAGTGCTAGAATCACAGGCCTGACCCACCGCTCCTGGGCTGAAATCTTTAAAGCAGTTTTCTCACCTAGAAAACAGGGAATAATAACACCTCAGAAGATTGTTGTGAAGATCAAAGAAGCTAAATATATGCGGCATGATTTGTAAAGTGTTATGCATATGAATGTTATTCTTCCTACTGTCATCTAACCTTCCCTTGTCTGCTATGATTTTTCCGAGAGCTACGTTCCCATTTTTGCCAGCTATGTTACTGTTGTCACACCTGAAGTGGCTTTATGTTTATCAATAAACACTTGTTGATTGAGGTAAACAGCAACAGATATAAGTGATTCCTCTTAATATGTTATGGGTAGAGGTAAGGAATATTTGAGAAATCTAACTGTTTATTAGCCAATTAATTAGCTCCAGTACTCATGGAGGCAACACAGAGCCAGGGATTGGCTAATTAGTGCAGCTCCTTGTTAACTACATTCTTGGAATGCTCACTTAGCCCAGAGGGGAAAATGTTCTGAGTATAACCTGCTGTTGATCTGAAATTATCCTGAGTCATTTAACAAATTGGCTCTGGGAATTATTGAAATGCAAGCATTGCTAATAGCACCTGTAGTGACTTTGTTTTACTGCTGCCAGATGAGTCATTCAGTCCTCAAAGACACATTCCGGAAGACATTCTAGGCTCTTCTATTCAGGCACCAGGACACCACAGACTTGACAAAGGTAAAACGTTCATTGGCATTAGAAAATCTTGGGGAAATCTTGCCTATAAGGTCTTATTCTAAAGGAATCTCTCTGCCCCACACCCACTTCCTAGCCCCTACCACCTTATATGAAATATAGAATCAATTCTAACCATGACATGCTACTCTGTCCCCTGTCTCCATCCCATAGTGTACCTTTTCCTAATCTGCTTCACATGTGCTGCTCCTCAGTCACGTGGAGTCTCTCCCGTAACCCTCCCATTTGGTCACGAATTATTTGCACCCCTTTGGCCTCAATTATTTCTATACTGAATCTAATACATCTGTTAATCACCTCCATCACCATCATTATTGTTCTCAATTTTTTAAAATCCTTTTTAACTTTCTTCATATCTACTCTTTAAACACTGGCTCGGCTGGGCACAGTGGCTCACGCCTGTAATCCCAGCACTTTGGGAGGCCGAGGTGGGATCACTTGAAGTCAGGAGTTCCAGACCATGCTGGCCAACATGGTGTAACCCCGTCTTTACTAAAAACACAAAAATTAGCCAGGTGTGGTGGCGCGGGCCTGTAGTCCCAGCTACTTAGGAGGCTGAGGCAGGAGAATCTCTTGAACCTGGGAGGTGGAGGTTGCAATGAACCGAGATCATGCCACTGCACTCCAGCCTGGGTCAATAAGAGCAAAACTCCGTCTCAAAAAACATAAAATAAATAAATAAATAAATAATCTTACCTGTGCTTGCATTACAATCATTTAACAGGTTTTGTGTGTGTTCAGCAAATATGATTTAAGAAATTATGTACTGGCTGGGCGCGGTGGCTCACGACTGTAATCCCAGCACTTTGGGAGGCCGAAGAGGGCAGATTACAATGTCAGGAGTTCGAGACCAGCCTGACCAACATGGTGAAACCCTGTCTCTACTAAAAATACAAAAAGTAGCTGGGCGTGGTGGCACATGCCTGTAATCCCAGCGACTCCGGAGACTGAGGCAGAAGAATCGCTTGAACCCGGGAGGCAGAGGTTGCAGTGAGCTGAGATTGCGCCACTGCACTCCAGTCTGGGCAACAGAGCGAGACTTTGTCTCTTAAAAAAGAAAAAAGAAAGAAAGAAATTATGTACCAATAGTAGTATAGAGCATACAGAACAAACCAACAGGGCCTCTGCCTTTCAGTCTTCACAGAGTTACATCTTCATTTTCAGGAATATTAGAAAAACCAAGATAAAATAATAGCAGATTTATAAATACAAAGAGCTAAACAAAGACTGAGAGGGGACAACAAATAGGAGAGGGTAGAGGATACTTGGAAGAAGCAAAATAAGGGTAAAGCACTTTTGAAGATAAGAAAAGCCTTGGTAAATCTGAGAAACTTAAAAAAAGAAATAGACAGAAAAAACAGTAGAGGCTGGGTGCGGTGGCCCACGCCTATAATCTCAGCACTTTGGGAGGCTGAGGAGCGTGGATTACTTGAGGTCAGGCATTCATGACCAGCCTGGCCAATATGGTAAAACCCCATATCTACTAAAAATACAAAAATTAGCGGGGCGTGGTGGCTCGTGCCTGTAGTCCCAGCTACTCTGGAGGCGAGGCAGGAGAATTGCTTGAACCCAGGAGGCAGAGATTGCAGTGAACCAAGATAGTGCCACCGCATTCCAGCCTGGGCAACTAAGCGAGACTCTGTCAACAACAACAAAAAATCATGTATTGAGAAGCGGTGGAAGGATCTTTTTTTTTTTTTTTTTTTTTAGACAGTTTCCCTCCTGTCTCTCAGGCTGGAGTGCAGTGGCGCGATCTCTGCTCACTGCAACCTCTGCTTCCTGGATTCAAGTGGTTCTCCTGCCTCAGCCTCCCAAGTAGCTGGAGCTACAGGCATGAGTCACCACACCCAGCTAATTTTTGTATTTTTTGTAGAGACGGAGTTTCACTATGTTGGACAGACTGGTCTCCAACTCCTGACCTCAGGTGATTCATCTGCCTCGATCTCCCAAAGTGCTGGGATTACAGGCATGAGCCACCATGCCTGACCTTTGGAAGGATCTTAAATAAGTCACTTGATGCAATTTGAATTTTAAGACAATGACTCTCAATGCTACAGGAGAATGGAGTGGAGTGGGAAAGTCAGAAGGTCAGAAGTCAAAGGTCAGATCTTCAGAGGGAAAAGTCTTCAGAGGTACTGAAGAATGGTGGATAAAAGATGATTGTGGATAGGATGAGTGTGATGAGAATAAAGGGAGAGAGAGAGATAAATGTAGGAATTTGAGAGATATATTGGAGATAGGATCATCAAGACTTGCTGCTGAATTGGAGAGGAAAATGTATTAAGGAAAGGAAGTGAAGAACGACTTCTAGATCATTTAGCTGAGCTGATGCATGGAAAGTACAGGTATTTATTAGTATGGAGAAGACTGGAGAAAGACCAGATTCAGGAGAAAACGTAAACAATGCTTTCTAAAAGTGAGGAATAAGGCATTCACTGGTGAAATATGTACCAAGTTAATCTAAGACAAGTCCTACTGCACTAAACAGTAAAAGAAGCTCAAACGTGCTAATGGATTAAGTCAAAGTTTTCTTTGGAATTGAATGAGAAAAGCCTCAATTCGTGAAAAACAAAAGAAAAAGGAATTTTACATTAGTCATTTAGCTTTGTAATGTTTTTAAGATAATTCACGGGAGACTGCATGGAAACTGTTGGTTATGCCTCTTTCAGACTCTGGGGTTTGGACAGGAGGATATAAGTTTGGAAACTATCAAGTTAAAATATATATTCATATATATGGACATAAATGAGATCATCTCTCCCCATCCTCACCCTCTTAATTTTTTTCCCCTCACTCCTTTAATTTTTCTCTTTCCACCAGTTTCTTCCCTTTAGCATACAGTAGTTTAGTATGAATTGTATACTATAAAGGGAGGGCAGTGCATGAAGTTGAAGTGGCACACTGCTCAGCCTTGCACCAAGCAATTCGGTAACTGAACTTGAAGACAATGAGGGGTGACTTAACGTTTGATTTGCAGGAAAGCTCCATTATGTAAAGAAAGATATCCTGATGAAAGTTTGAGGTCTTAGCTGAAATGTAAGGAAGGCAGATCTTAATCCTGACTAGGAGAATATTCTAAAAATCCTAGTTAAAAATGGGGAGCTTGCTGGATGCAGTAGCTCATGCCTGTAATCCCAGCACTTTGGGATGCCGAGGCGGGCGGATCACCTGAGGTCAGGAGTTCGAGACCAGAGTGGCCAACATAGTGAAACCCTGTCTCTACCAAAAATACAAAAATTAGCCAGGCATGGTGGCACATGCCTGTAATCCCAGATACTCAGAAGGCTGAGGCAGGAGAATCCCTTGAATCCAGTAGATAGAGGTTGATGTGAGCTGAGCTCACACCACTGCACTCCAGCCTGGGTGGCAGAGCAAGACTCTGTCTCAAAAAAAAAAAAAAAAAAAGATGATGATGGGCATGAAAAGGAACATTGAGGTGGTGGTAAAATGATGTTCTTTTTTTTTTTCAACAGAATTCTAAGCTGTGCTCAATTGAAAAAACAAAAGTAACAAAGTGGTTAAAACATGATTTTAACACAATTGTTCTCTAGGTCTCTCCTATAATTTTAAGCAGAGGAAAAGCACTGGCCTCTCTTCCTCAGTTCAAATAACATAAATATGCACAAACCCTCTGAGCCAGGCAGCTCCAATCTGCGGTCTTTTCAACTTACTGTCAAGGGTGATTACACTGGACAAAAAACCACATCCTCTATTACTTTTTTTTTTCTTTTTCTGAGACAGAGTCTCGCTCTGTCGCCCAGGCCGAAGTACAGTGGCATGATCTTCGCTCACTGCAGCCTCCGCCTACTGGGTTCAAGTGATTCTCCTGCCTCAACCTCCCAAGTAGCTGGGACTACAGGCGTGCACCACCACACCCTGCTAATTTTGTGTGTGTGTGTTTTCAGTAGAGATGGGTTTTGTCATGTTGGCCAGGCTGCTATCAAACTCCTGGCCTCAAGCAATCCACCCAACTCAGCCTCCCAAAGTGCTGGGATTACAGGCATAAGCCACCATGCCCAGCCTTCCTATCACATTTTACTTGTGAGGACTAAGCTCTGATTTTTTAATCTTACCCTAATTCCTGTCTAAGGGGTCTGGGGAGTCATGCCCTACTAACCATAAATTCTCATCAGATGGATTTTATTTAACCCTGCATATCATGACTTACTTTCCCATCTGACTCTGGCATAACATGTGACAAAGAAGAAAGTCAAAATATTTTACCCCAAAACATGGTTCTTTGCCATATTTTGAAATGGCCCTGCAAAGCTGTCCTTTGTGGGGGGAATATTTGCATCCATGAAGAATCTCAGCTGGCTACAGTGGCTCATGCTTGTAATCTCAGCACTTTGGGAGGCTGAGGCGGGCAGATCAACTGAGGTCAGGAGTTCGAGACCAGCCTGGCCTACATGGTTAAATCTGTCTCTACCAAAAATACAAAAATTAGCCCGGAGTGGTAGCATGCACCTGTAATCCCAGCTACTTGGGAGGCTGAGGCAGGAGAATTGCTTGAACCCAGGAGGCAGAGGTTTCAGTGCACCGAGATTGTGCCATTGCACTCCAGCTTGGGCAAAAAGATAGAAATTCCGTCTCAAAAATAATAATAATCATCATCATCATCATCTCTATTAACATAGCTAGATCTTTTCTTCCTGGCCCTCCCAATCCTAAAGAGATTAACTAAGAGTCTGGCTCCTTTTAAATATCTGAATAGGAAATCATTGTCATCTATTGTCTCTAAGGACAGCCACTATAAGACTTCAAAAGAAGCTTGGTCTCTACAATCTTTTATTTTTATCTGAACACTTCCCTTCTATGGATCCCAGGTCTTTAGACAAACTCAACAAATTGTCAACCAGAAAATGTTTAAATGTAAAATGTTTAAATTTGCCTGGAAGCCCCCTCGCCTGGAAGCCTGCACCCCACCCGCTTTGAGTTGCCCCACCTTTCTGGACCAAACCAATATATTACTTAAATGTATTTGATGGATGTCTCATGGCTCCCTAAAATCTATAAAACCAAGCTGCACCCTGACCGTCTTGGGAACGTGTTCTCAGGACCTCCTGAGGGCTGTGTCATGGCCATGGTCACTCACATTTGTCTCAGAATAAATATCTTCAAATATTTTACAGAGTTTGACTCTTTTCGTCAACTCTTACTAAAACCAAAACTCTTGGAGTCAGGGCTGTGTCCAGTGTGTTGTCAATTTCTGAGAGAAGGTGTTGATACGTGCGTAGGCAGGAGGAAGTGACCCTGACAGCACAAAACTCCTAATCTGTGCGGGAAACCTGAAAGATGAACCCATATTAAATTTACACAAGGACAAATAAACTGTTCTTCAGTGGGGAGCCTGGGTCTGACACAATCTGTGGCTGTGATGACTAGTTGTCGGTGGTTTACAGGCAAATACAACAGTATAGAGTGCTTTGCAGTAGCCTGTTTTCCCTCCAGGTCTAGCTCAGGAACTGCAGCATCAGTTCTAATTGAGTTGGCCTTGTAGGTATGGCTATAAGACCTTTATTTTATTTTATTTATTTATTTATTTATTTTTTTGAAATAGAGTTTCGCTCTTGTTGCCTAGGCTGGAGTGCAATGGCGCAATATTGGCTCACTGCAACCTCTGCCTCCCAGGTTCAAGCGATTCTCTTGCCTCAGCCTCCCAAGTAGCTGGGATTACAGGCATGTGCCACCACGCCCAGCTAATTTTGTATTTTTAGCAGAGATGGGGTTTCTCCATGTTGGTCAGGCTGGTCTCAAACTCCCGACCTCAGGTAATCCGCCTGCCTCGGCCTCCCAAAGTGCTGGGATTATAGGCGTGAGCCACCGCGACCGCCCAGCTTTGCGATCTTTATCAGTCTTTATCAGTTAATTAGCATTTGCTTGCATTTACTTGCATATGAGAGTACAGAAATAAAGCAGAAACAGGAATTGTTTAACAAATTTAAGTGGCAGGAGATTGAAATGGCAAACTCTGGCGAAGGTATGTTTTGTTTTCTTTTCCTTGGGTAAAGTAGCTTGGCTGGAAGGTAACAAAGAGGTCAGGGCAGGATATTTGCCCTTAAGCAAGCCAACTGGGAAAATGATTTCAGTGATGATTTCAGTGATTTATGGATTGTGTAAGATACATGGAGAGTTCAACTGTGGAAAATATGTGACATGCTGTCACTGAGTAGTGGTGGCCAATGTCCTTCCACTGGCATCTCCACCTTGGTTAACCCAGAATTGTGCTCTTTCCCACCCCAGGGTGCCTCACAACTTTAGAAGTCTGGGAAGGGTACTATGAAAGTAAGCAGTGTAGGGCCGGGCGTGGTGGCTCATGCCTGTAATCCCAGCACTTGGGGGGCTGAGGCAGGAGGATCACAAGGTCAGGAGATCGAGACCATCCTGGCCAAGATGGTGAAACCCCATCTCTACTAAAAATGCAAAAACTGGCTGGGCCTGGTAGCATGTGCCTGTAGTATCGGCTACTCGGGAGGCTGAGGCAGGAGAATCGCTTGAACCCGGGAGGCGGAGGTTGCAGTGAGCCGAGATCGCGCCACTGCTCTCTAGCCTGGGCGACAGAACAAGACTCCATCTCCAAAAAAAAAAAAAAAAAAAGTAAGCAGTGTTGAAATCTAAAGGATATTTGAATTTTAAACATTAATTACATGGTATAATGGCATTTTCTGTTTATAAGAAAAGATATAAAAAATTACAATGTGAATCATGGAGATTGGTGAAAATTCCAGGAGTGATGTGATAGGAATTAATCTGGAAGACAGGTTGGTTTCTTTTTATGGAAGGCATTAATAGTGAGCTTGAGCAGTTTGGACTTTATCCTGCAGTCGATGAAAGCCATCACAAGTTCTTGAAGAGGAAAAAGGGATAATGTAACTTTTAAGATGCTTTGGTTGTCACTAAAAAATGAATAAGAGAAGTAAAATACAGGAGACAGGGTGACCATTACGGCTAAGGAGCTACCCTAAAAGCAATATCTCTTTAATTTCTATGATAAAATCTTACTTATGGACAAAGTTATGAAATAAGGCAGACTCAGTCAACGCCTCTTCTCTCTCAGCCTCCGAGTACCAAACTTTAAATTGTTTCTGTTACCCTTTGGTTCTTGCTATTCCTGTTTGATAAATGATACCAGTGCTACAAGTATCTAGACTTTTCTTTAATCCGACTTTGTGTATCTTACACTATAGTTAGGAGCTGCTCTTCCCTCCAATATTAATACTAATTACCATAAATGATAAAGTTGAGTACTATCCTCTCTCTCCCAAAGAGTTGTAACTTCAAACTCAGTCAATACCTAAGTTGATAAATGCAAATCCGATTCAGTGAGAACAAAAGTTGATTAAGAGGATGGGTATGGTGGCTCACATCTGTAATCCTAGTACTTTGGGAGGCCAAGGTGGGTGGATCACCTGAGGTCAGGCGTTCAAGACCAGCCTGGCCAACATGGTGAAACTCCCGTGTCTACTAAAAATATAAAATTAGCCAGGCGTGGAGGCGCTTGCCTGTAATTCCAGCTACTTACTTGCCTGTAATCCCAGCTACCTGGGAGGCTGAGGCAGGAGAATCACTTGAATCCGGGAGGCGGAAGTTGCAATGAGCTGAGATTGCACCACTGCACTCCAGCCTGGGCAAAAAGAGCAAAACTGTATCTCAAAAAAAAAAAGAAGAAAATCCTGACCTCAGGTGATCTGCCTGCCTCAGCCTCCCAAAATGCTGGGATTACAGGCATGAGCCACTGCGCGCCTAGATCCCTTCATTGGATTTTTTTTAAAATTAATCTATATATCCTTGGCCGGGCGCGGTGGCTCAAGCCTGTAATCCAGCACTTTGGGAGGCCGAGACGGTGAGGATCACGGAGGTCAGGAGATCGAGGACCATCCTGGCTAAATACGGTGAAACCCTGGTCTCTACTAAAAATACCAAAAAACTAGCCGGGCGGACGAGGCAGGCGCCTGTAGTCCCAGCTACGTCGGGAGGCTTATGGGCAGGAGGAATGGCGTAAACCCGGTGAGGCGGAGCTTGCAGTGAGCTGAGATCGGCCACTGCACTCCCAGGCCCTGGGTGGCAGGAGCAAGACTCCGTCTCAAAAAAAAAAAAAAAAAGAAAAAAAAAATCTATATATCCTTACAGATTGAAAATTCAAACAGCCCTGCAAGGCTTGTGAAGAAAAATAGCACCTTCCCACCACACACACATTTTCTACTCCCTACTTTTTAGCTGGTATTTTAGGCCTACAGTTCTTCAAATACTATACATACGTTGCTATTCTTGATTTTTATTTTTGGTTTGGAAACCATCTATTGACTTGCCGTTATAGAAGATGAAAATGAGGCTCTTTTTTTTACCACCACCTCCACCTTTGCTAGCATCACACATCTGAATATTTCTCATGCCCTCCTATCATCCAAATAAGATGATATCTTAATTTTGATTAGATCAGTATAATTAGAAGCAAGAAAGGGAGCATTAGTGGTTAAGAGCCTGAAACTGGGCTTTAAGGGTAAAAATTGTGGCTTTGCTCTTTACTCCCTGTCCAATCTTGCTGTAGTCACCTAATCTTTCTAGCTTCAATTTCCTCAACTGTAAAATGATGAAAAATGAGTATATCTACATTATATTATATGAGGGCTATGGGAGTTGATATATATATATTCATATATAATAACATTAAAACATGCATATTAATATACTAATATGTATTAATCACTTTCATTATCTTATAGATTATCTTTCATCTCTCATCATCTCTTTCTTTTTTTTTTTTTTTTTTGAGACGGAGTCTCGCTCTGTCACCCAGCCTGGAGTGCAGTGGCCGGATCTCAGCTCACTGCAAGCTCTGCCTCCCGGGTTTACACCATTCTCCTGCCTCAGCCTCCCAGGTAGCTGGGACTACAGGCGCCCGCCAACTCGCCCGGCTAGTTTTTTGTATTTTTTAGTAGAGATGGGGTTTCGCCGTGTTAGCTAGGTTGGTCTTGATCTTCTGACCTCGCGATCCACCCGTCTCGGCCTCCCAAAGTGCTGGGATTACAGGCTTGAGCCACCGTGCCCGGCTCATCATCTCTTTCTAAAAGGAAAATTATGCTTCCTTAATCCCACATCTTTTCCTTTCTTGGTTTATTTTCTCATTGTGGGGGTTCTTAGTGAAAACAAGAACATTAAAAGTAAATTTTGGGGACTGGGCAAGGTGGCTCACGCCTGTAATCCTAACACTTTGGGAGGCAGAGGTGGGTGGATCATCTGAGGTCAGGAGTTTGAAACCAACCTGGCCAACATGGTGAAACCCTGTCTCTATTAAAAATACAAAAAAATTAGCCAGGCATGGTGGCACATGCCTGTAATTCCTGCTACTTGGGAGGCTGAGGCAGGAGAATTGCTTGAACTCGGGAGGTGGAGGTTGCAGTGAGCCAAAATCGTGCCATTGCACTCCAGCCTGGGCGACAGAGCGAGACTCAGTCTCAAAAAAAAGGTGAATTTTGGGAGAGTTTCCATGTCTAAGAATGTCTTGAGCTTGCCCCACACTTAAACAATACTATAGCTTGTTATAAAATTCTCGGAAGAAAATAATTTCCTTTAAAAATTAAAGGCATAAGTCTTTAAATAAAAGCTGATCTCCTTCTCTTCTGTCATCTCTCTGAGACTCCTATTATTTGAATGGCAGATTTCTAACATTTCACCTCTTTAAACAAATCTGACCTCCCTCCCCTGTTGCTTCTCTGTGATTCCTCGTATTTGAATGTGGGACTTCTAATTTACCTTCCCTGCCCCCTTTTCTTTTTTTTCTTTGGTCTTACTGCTTTACTTTCTAGGACATTTCCTTCAACTTTCTTCTAATATTTCTCCTGAATTTTTTCTTCTCATACTTTCAATTTTTAAGATTATTTTCTCTACATGTTATTTGGCTGCAGCTGTTTTTGTTTCATGGAAGCAATCTTTCCTCTTTTTCTGAAGATGTTAATGATACAATTTTTTGGTGTTTCTATCTCCCTGAGTAATCTTTTATTTTCTTCGAATTGTTTTTCTCTTACTGAGTCATATTGGACCTTTTCTTCAAATCCCTGGTGATTTTTGACTACTTGCTGTCTTCTTATATTTGAAAGCGGGATGCTACAAAAGCTCATTTGAAATTCTGCATGCACAGCCCGGTGCAGTGGCTCATGTCTGTAATCCCAGCACTTTGGGAGGCCGAGGCAGGCAGATCACTTGAGGTTAGGAGTTGGAGACCAGCCTGGTCAACATGGTGAGACCCTGTCTCTACTAAAAATACAAAAATTGGCTGGGCGTGGTGGTGAGCTTCTGTAATCCCAGCTACTCAGGAGTCTGGGGCACAAGATTCGCTTGAAACGGAGAGGCAGAGGTTGCAGTGAGCCGAGATCGCACCACTGCACTCCAGCCTGGGCGACAGAGCGATACTCTGTCTCAAAAAAAAAAAAAGAAAGAAAGAAATTCTACATGCATGCAAACAACCTTGTAGAATTCTACATGCATCCAACCATGGTCTTCTACTGGGCAGGTTGTTAGCTGGGTTGAGTAACTGGAACAGACTCGAAGGAAGAAGGTTGGGGATTTAGGAGTCAGTATGGAAGTTCTCACTTAGTATTCCTGTTTTCAGTATGCTGTCTTCTACGGAGCCCTTTTCCTCTAGCTTTTCCAATTCACAGACTCTTTGTTTCTTCTCTATAAAGAATAAATCTCAAGACTATATGGGGATGGGAGAGAGGAAATTACATGGCTATATAGGGCTAAGGAAATAACTTAGTAGTAAAAATGCCTGTGCCTTTCTAAATCATCTAATGAGTAGGCTACTTTAGACTTTTTTTACTGCCAACTTCAGATTCCGTTCCTTAAGTCTACTTTGTAAGTTATTTATCATTTGTTAGCCTTCTTTCTAGAGTTTAAAATTGATTCCTGTTCCCCCTTTTCTCTGATGCAGTGAGGTTGTTTGTTTGTTTTGAGATGGAGTCTCACTCTGTCACCCAGGTTGGAGGGCAGTGGCGTGATCTCAGCTCACTGCAACCTCTGCCTCCTGGGTTCAAGCGATTCTCCTGCCTCAGCCTCCCTAGTAGCTGGGATTACAAGCACACGCCACCATGCCTGGGTAATTTTTGTGTTTTTAGTAGAGGTGGGGTTTCACTATGTTGGCCAGGCTGGTCTTGAACTTCTGACCTCAGGTGATCTCCCAGCCTCAGTCTCTCAGAGTGCTAGGATTACAGGCATGAGCCACTGCACCTGGCCTGATTTTGTGAGTTTTTTACTCCCTTTTTTCTTTACAGTCTATCTTTATTTCCTAGAGCTGCTGTAACATAGCACCACAAACTAGATGGCTCAAACAGCAGAAATGTATTGTCTCACTGTTCCAGAGGCTGAAAGGCTGATATTAAAGTGTCAGCAGAGTGAGGTTCTTCTGAGGACTGGGAGGAAGAATCTGTTCCATGCCTGTCTCCCAGCTTCTAGTATCCTCAGGTGTTCTTTGGTTGTGGATGACGTTCTTCCTGTGTCTTCACATCCTCTTTCCTTTATTCATGCCTGTTTTTGTGTCCAAATTTCCCCCCTTTTATAAGAACACCAGTCATATTGACTACAGTCCACTCGAAAGATCTAATCTTAATTTAATCATCTGCAAAGACCTTGTTTCCAAATGAGGACACAGTCACTGACAATGGAAGTTAAAGCTTCCACATCTTTTTGGACGACACAATTCAACCCATTACACAGTTGTTTTAGCGCCGCCTCAGGAGACAGCAAAGCCAAAAATACCTTTTCATTCCACCGTCTTAAATTAGAAGTCTATCCTTTGCTCCTTTCATGATGCTATATTGCGTATTTTGAGTCTTTGTGTCATGAGTTATCCAAGGCCCTGACAACATAAAAACAATATATGCTGTTTTTGCATTCTTTTATGAGGTAGTCAGTCAGGGAGGACACAAAAGGAGACAGAGGAGACTCATTTTCTGACAAGTAATTTTGTTTACTTATGAGTAACAAAGTTTACTCACAAGTTGCAGAGACAGCAGTCACAGCATGCCATACAGGTCACACATCGGAAAGACACCAGGGAGGTCAGGGGAAAGAAGACAGGAGCCAGGGTAAGGTTTAGGTCAAAGCTTTCAATGGGGTTGCCATAGGAAAAACAGGAAAGGGAAGGGTAAACAATTTAGTTTGAAATACTTCTATGGGCTCTAAACCACAAAGGTTGTCCCTGGTTGCCTGGTAACTGGTCCTCCTATAATTAAGGCAGAGAAATGTTGCCTCCTGGAATATACAGGTTGGATATAGGAGGTATAGCTCTAGATTGGTGAGTCTGCATATCAAAGGCATGTTCTCAGCTGAGCCCTTGCTATCTCTAAGCACTGGTTAGCTCTGGTAAAGACAGTCTCTCCCCAGCCAGAATTTTTTTTTTTTAATGTCAAACACCATAACATACAGAAAATAAGAAAAACTCTCTCTCTCTCGCTATTGGAAGAGACTATCTGAAACTAGGAACCTGGATGCCATTAGAACTCCCCCAAACTCTGTATATATCTCTGTCTCTCTCTATCGCTATCATATACCTTGCCTCTCTGAGTGTTATCTTTATCTATCTCATTTATCTGGTGACTGCTTGAGACCAAAACAATAGCAGCCCCGATCTCATACCATCCACTGTGGTCTGAATGTGTGTATCATCTCCAAATTCGTACATGGAAATCCTAACCCATAAGATGATATTATTAGGAGGTGAGGCCTTTGGTAGGTGATTAAGTCACGAGAATGGAACCCTCATAAATGGATTAGTGCCGTTATAAAAGAGGCCTGAGACAGAACCCTCTTTCTTTCCTTCTGCTATGTGAGGTTGGAGTGAGAAGACAGCTGTCTATGAGGAAGTGGGCCCTCACCAGATAGTTAATCAGCTGGCACCTTGATCTTGGACTTCCCAGTCTCCTGAACTGTGAGAAATGAATCTCTGTTGTTCATAAACCACCCAGTCTATGTATTTTGTTATAGCAGCTGGAATGGACTAAGATATCATCTAAACTTCATCATCAAAGAAGAAGGGGCTTCTTTAGTTCATATGTAAGAAATTCTAAGGAAAAATTCTGATTAATCTCATGGTCAAGGCAGTGAGATTTTATGATTGGCGGGTTCCACTAGAACCATGTGGTGTCAATGTAAAAAGAGTAGTTACCTCTGAAACCATACATATATCCCACCCCCCACCAAAAAAAAACAAGGAGATGTCATGGGCGTCATGTTTTTTGTTTGTTTGTTTGAGACATAGTTTTGCTCTTGTTGCCCAAGCTAGAGTTCAATGGCACGATCTCGGCTCACTGCAACCTCCACCTCCCAATTCAAGCAATTCTTCTATCTCAGCCTCTCGAGTAGCTGGGATTACAGGTGTGAGCCACCACGCCTGGCTAACTTTTTGTATTTTCAGTAGAAACACGGTTTCACCATATTAGCTAGACTGGTCTCGAACTCCTGACCTCAGGTGATCTGCCCACCTCAGCCTCCTAAAGTGCTGGGAGATTACAGGTGTGAGCCACCACACCCGGCTGGCATCACGTTATCTAATGAACAATGCATCATTATAAGTGCTATGACAAAGATAAGCACACAATGCTTTGCAAGTGCCTAGAAGGAATTCAGAACTCAGGTAAAGGAGATCAAAAGTTTCCTAGAGAAGACGATGTCTGAACTAAACCCTGAACGTTTTATAGAAACTAATCAGAAAAAAAAAGGGAAGAAAATATTTTCACAGGAAGGAGGCTTTGAATATCCAGTGGTCTGAAACAATAGCAATACAGGGAAAATAATTTAGTATGCCTGAAACATAGAGTGCAAGAATAGGAAATGGCTATATATGAGGCTCAAGAGAGAAACAATAGCCTGATTGTGAGTACTCCATTTCCCTTGTAAAGAATTTGAACTATCTCCCAAAGATTGCAGAGAACGCTGACCACTGAATGATATCAACAAGAGAAATGACACAATGAAATATAGTTTTATTACATTTAGTCTGGCGTCAATGAGCTCTCTTTTTCTTAGAAGTGGGAAGGACAAAACTGAACACTATTTACTAATGTGTTTGAGTAATAGTGCTGTTTTTTCTTTTCTTTTTTTTTTGAGATGGAGTTTCGCTCTTGTTGCCCAGGCTGGAATGCAATGCTGCGATCTTGGCTGACCACACCCTCTGACTCCTGGGTTCAAGTGATTCTCCTGCCTCAGCCTCCCAAGTAGCTTGGATGACAGGCGTGCGCCACCACGCCTGACTAATTTTGTATTTTCAGTAGAAACGGGGTTTCTCCGTGTTGGTCAGGCTGGTCTCGAACTCCTGACCTCAGGCGATCTGCTCGCCTTGGCCTCTCAAAGTGCTGGGGTTACAGGCGTGAGCCACCACGCCTGGCCCAATAGTGGTGATTTTGAAGCATATTCTCAGATTCTCCAATACGTCCTCCAGGTAGAAGTGTAGTCTGCGGCACCTTCCTTTGAATCTGAGCAGAACTTTGTGACTGCCTTGAGAAATAGAATGAGGCAGAAGTGTCCCTTTGAAACTAAAATGACTAGATTACAAGAGGCCGTGTGCTTTCTGCTGAATTCTTTTGGCAAATTTGCCCAGAGAGCCCCTAGGCACCATGAAAGAAGTCTAGCTAGCTTGCAGACACTATGGGAAGAGACCCATGGTGAGATCCTATAGAGAAAGAAAGAGGCGGCTGAGGAACGCCAATTGTTTGAGTCTTCCCAGTCCAGCTACCAAAACTGCTAGTGAAGAAGCTTTCCAAGAAGACGCTATCACCAGTCACTAACTAAAACCAAAGCTGAGCCCCGTTACTTCAGATTGGTGAGCAAAATAGATGATGCTATTATTTTAAGCCATTCTTTTGAGGTGATTTGCTATATAGCAGCAGATAATCAGAGCTAAGCCAAAATTTTTAAAAAATGAAGATTAAACTAAGGTAGTGGCAGCTGCAATGAAGCAATGTGAGCACACAAATTAAGGAGGAAGATCCACTCATGTATCGTTCAGGGGCAGGAAATATTTTCCTAGTCTTGGAGTCAGCCAGGCACATCCTGGTGGTGTTTGACACTTGATTTGCGGATGGCAGCTTATTAAAAAATTCAAATTAAGTAATAAAATCCCTTGTTTAAATTCCAAGTTTAGCAAGCAGATTTTGAAAATGGCTGTGAATAACTAAACCTCTAGCTATTGTATTTCTCATTGGAGACCAATGCACTAAAATTCTGGTTTCATATATCAATTTAAATGTGATAATATAAGAGACCCTGGGCCTGGTGCAGTGGCGCCTCCCAAAGTGGAATCCCAGCACTTTGGGAGGCCGAGGCGGGTGGATCACCTGAGGTCGGGGGTTCGAGACCAGCCTGACCAACAAGGCGAAACTTCGTATCTACTAAAAATACAAAATTAGCTGGTGTGGTGGCACATGTCTGCAATCCCAGCTGCTTGGGAGGCTGAGGCAGGAAAATCACTTGAACCTAGGAGGTGGAGGTTGCAATTAGCCAAAGGGCAAAACAGTGAAACTCCATCTACACACACACACACACAAAGACAGAGACCCTAAATCAAAGAAATCAGACTTATCTTTATAGTAAATTCCACCTGTTTTCAGATTCAAATGCTTGATTGGGGGAGAAAAAAAGCATGTATGGGGCAATTGAGGAAATATAAATATAAGCGCTATATTAGATAATGGAAAATATTAGTGGTTTTTAAGGTGTAATAACCATTGTGGTTATGGAGGAACATGTTCTTATTCTCAGGGGGGATACAATTTGTATATTGGGGTGGTGTTATGTTTCTAATTTACTTCTTTTTTGAGACGGAGTCTCGCTCTGTCGCCCAGGCTGGAGTGCAGTGGAGCAATCTCGACTCACTGCAAACTCCACCTCCCAGGTTCAAGCGATTCTCCTGCCTCAGCCTCCTGAGTAGCTGGGACAACAGGCACCCGTGGCCACACCTGGCTAATTTTTTGTATTTTTAATACAGATGGGGTTTCACAGTATTAGTCAGGATGGTCTTGATCTCTTGACCTCGTGATCCACCCGCCTTGGCCTCCCAAAGTGCTGGGATTACAAGCGTAAGCCACCGTGCCTGGCCTCTAATTTACTTTCAAATGGAAAAAAATCTAGGTGAAGGGTATATTGGTGTTTATCATACTATTTTTCAAAAGTCTCTACATGTTTAAAAATGTTCATAAAAGACTGAAAAAACTTCTAACCCTTGAAATCATTAAAAAAAAGTGCAAGAAACATTGAAAAAATATTCGAGAACATGTGAGCTTTTTAATGTAGTATTTTGGTTTTGGTTAAATAAGACATTTTGAAATATTTTACTTGATTGTGTTAACTTAAAATTTACTTCTTTAGGCCAGATTACACCTGTAATCCCAGCACTTTGGGAGGCCGAGGAGGGTGGATCACTTGAGGTCAGGAGTTCGAGACCAGCCTGGCCAACATGGTGAAACCCCCATCTCTACCAAAAACTACAAAGATTAGCCTGGGGTGGTGGTGTGCGCCTGTAGTCCCAGCTATTTGGGAGGCTGAGGCAGGAGAATCACTTGAATCCGGGAGGAGGAAGTTTCAGTTGGCCAAGATCATGCCACTGCACTGCATCCTGGCGACAGAGCGAGATTCCGTCTCAAAATAAATAAATAAAATGTAAAACACACCCACAAAACAAAAGCAACTAAGTTTCATTACTGGCACAAGAAAATGAATCATATAGTCCCATTTCTTCATGTTATTTTTCTCCATGGCATCTTTCAGTCTTTATGTATGAAAATCCATGAGGGCAGGGCACGTTGGCTTGCGCCTGTAACCCTAGCATTTTAGGAGGCCGAGATGGGCGAATCACCTGAGGTCAGGAGTTCGAGACCAGCCTGGCTAGCACGGCGAAAGCCCGTCTATACTAAAAATACAAAAAAACTAGCTGGGCGTGATGGCGGGCGCCTTGTAATCCCAGCTACTCAGGATGATGAGGCGGGAGAAAATTGCTTGAACCCGGGAGATGGAGGTTGCAGAGAACCTAGATGGAGCCATTGCACTCCAGCCTGGGGGACAAGAGAGAAACTCTGTATCAAATAAATAAATAAAATAAAGAAAATCCATGAGTTATTGTATCACATTATATGTTTATAATTTTTAGGTCTTATTTTCAAATTGAAAATAGTTGAATTTTCAGTTGCTCATTTTAGGTTTTTTTGTTTTGGTTTTTTTCTGAGATGGAGTCTCGCTCTGTCACCCAGGCTGGAGTGCAGTGGCACGATCTTGGCTCACTGCAAGCTCCGCCTCCTGAGTTCACACCATTCTCCTGCCTCAGCCTCCCCAGTAGCTGGGACTACAGGCGCCCGCCACCACGTCTGGCTAATTTTTTTGTATTTTTTAATACAGACGGGGTTTCACTGTGTTAGCCAGGATGATGTCGATCTCCTGACCTCGTGATCCACCCACCTCGGCCTCCCAAAGTGCTGGGATTGCAGGCGTGAGCCACCCTGCCCGGCCTCATTTTAGTTTTGATGAAAATATAGCTAAACCCTCCCTTCTCCCTCCAGGTTCACGAGTATTCTCCTGCCTCAGCCTCCGGAGTGCTGGGGATACAGTCATGCTGTCCACTACACTCAGCTAATTTTCCTTCCTGTCCTTCCCTTTCTTCTTCCTTCCTTCTTCCTTCCTTCCTTCTTCCTTCCTTCTTCCTCCCTCGCCTCCCTTCGACCTCCTCCCTCCCTCTCCTTCCTTCCCTCCTTCCCTCCCTCCCTCCCTCCCTTCCTTCCTTCCTTTCTTTTTTTTTGTATTATTAGTACAGACGGGGTTTCACCACGTTGGCCAGGATGGTCTCTATCTCTTGACCTCGTGATTCATACACCTCGGCCTCCCAAAGTGCTGGGATTACAGACTGAGTCAACGCGCCCGAGCTATTTTTATTTACTTACTCTTTTTGAGACAGAGTCTTGCTCTATCTCCCAGGCTGGAGTGCAGTGGGCGATCTCAGCTCACTGCAGCCACTGCCTCCGGGGTTCAAGCGATTCTCCTGCCTCAGCCTCCACAGTAGCTGAGACTATAGGAGCGCACCACCATGCCTGGTTAATTTTTGTATTTTTTGTAGAGACAGGGTTTTGCCATGTTACCCAAGCTGGTCTTGAACTCCTGAACTCAAGTGATCCTCGGCCGGGGCCTCCCAAGGTGCTGGGAGAACAGACGTGAGCCACCGCGCCTGTCCCCCTGTGGGTGTTTTTAAAATTAGAGACACTGAGACCCCGACTGAAGAAGATAGGCCATGGGGCTGCTGTTGTCTAATATTTCTCAGAACTCACCCGGCTTGTATGGGCAACGCAGCCCCTTTTCACTATTCTTTTTCTTTGCAATCTCCACGGTCCTCCCTGTCGCTGCCTACCGTACTGGTTGGAAGGTCTTTGTTCTTTGACTCTAGGTGGGGAAAGCCAGAACCAGGCTTCGCCGCACCTGCCGCAAGGCCCAATGTTCCACTAGCATTCCAGGCAGCGCTTTCTAGTCACGTGAGGGATACCTAACCACTGGAACTAAATAAGATGTGGGGGAACAACTGAGGTCATCATCTAAATTGCTTGATACTCTTTTCCAGAAGACAAGCCTCCTTTCTGAGTTAATGGCAGAAAGTGAATCATTTCTTTCTTTCTTTTTTTTCCTTTAAGACGGTGTTTCGCTCTTGTCGCCCAGGCTGGAGTGCGATGCCGCGATCTCGGCTCACCGCAACCTCCACCTCCCGGGTTAGAGCGATTCTCCTACCTCAGCCTCCAGAGTAGCTGGGATTACAGGCATGGGCCACCACGCCCAGCTAATCTTGTATTTTTAGTAGAGACGGGGTTTCTCCATGTTGGTCAGGCTGGTCTCGAACTCCTAACTTCAGGTGATCCCCCTGCCTCGGCCTCCCAAAGTGCTGGGATTACAGGCGTGAGCCACCGCGTCCGGCTAGAAAGTGAATCATTTCTATATTTGATTGTACGTGAAGCTCTCGGTAGTCCTGACTGACATCACGTCTCCTTTGGACCTTGATTACACTCCGTGTCCTTCATCTGACTCCTCTCTTCAGATTCCTGAGTCACGCTCTGTTTATGTTGCTGTTCAGGAGCGAACTGCGGCGCGGCCCAAACACTGTGACGCCAGCGCGGGAGGAGGGCCGCGGGAGGGGCAGCGGAAAGCGCACAGGGCACGGTGCAAGCACGGGACAGCTCTGCATTGGCCAAAGGGATCCCAGGAGGCCTTGGCCTCTTTTCCCCTGAGGCTGGATCCTAACCAGCAGGAAAAGGCTGGATTTTCGCCTTTTGTATTTGTTTTGGGGCCAAACCAAGAAAAACAGTGGAGGGGGAATAAAACATATTTAAAATTGTTTTGTCTTAAAACTATCTTTCACAGTCACAAAATAAAACACAACTAGAATGTTTTGATGTTTGCAATGACATCGATTTTGAAAAATGTTAGCCAGAAAGGAAACGTAGTTAAGACAGCACTCGGCCTCCCCCTGCACTCGGCGCCTGGCGCGCGGGGGGCGGGGCGGGGCGCGCGGGGTGACGTCACAGCTCGACGCGCCACCCGACTGTTTTTGTGCTCCCAGCTCTAGCGAGAAGCCGCCGGTATTTCTCCACCTGGCTCTCCTCTATCTCCAGGCAAGCTCACCCGAGATCCCCCCACACCGAACCCCCTCTGCACGCTCGGCCCAGCGCTGTTGCCCCGGGAGCGGACGTTTCTGTAGCTATTTGAGCACACCGTGACGTCGGCGGAGGGAGCGGGACAGGGCCAGCGGCGAAGGAGGCAGGCCCCGCGCGGGGAATCTCGGAAGCCCTGCGGTGCATCATGAAGTTCCAGTACAAGGAGGACCATCCCTTCGAGTATCGGAAAAAGGAAGGAGAAAAGATCCGGAAGAAATATCCGGACAGGGTCCCCGTGAGTGTAAAGGAGCGGGGGGATGGGAGGGGAAGGGCCCGCGGGGGCGGGGGCTGGGAGTCGAGATGGCTTCCCTGGGGCGCCCTGGCGGCTCTGGGGAAGGGAGGTTCCGATAATTAGTTAATCCTGAACGCCCTTCAGTGCCCGAGCCAATGGACGTCCAGACTGCGGAGCTTTTAAAACCACATATGCCTGGGGCCCGAACCCCACTTCAGGGCTGACGGCGTTTTTGGGGCCGCCCTGCCGTCTTCAGTGACTCAGCAACCCACACGGTCTCAGCAATACTGAAACCCTGTGTTGGGTTGAGGTGCACAAAATAGCGCCCCTGTGTGCGAGAGTGGTTAGATCAGGGCCATGGATTGACTGCCTTTAAGAACGCGGGGACGTTGTGCTGTACCGTGAGGTTTGCGCAAACCCGGTCGATTTCTGCCTTGGCTGGTTCTCCTTTAGTGAAGTTGACTTTGGCTGTCATATCATTGGGCTTGGGAGGAAAAGGTTCAGAAGCGATTCGGTTCTTTTCTTGCATTACAGGGGGGTGGGGGAGCACAAGACAGTCCTGGCCTGGAAAACAAGGTCACGTTCTCTGCGCAACAGCCTTCTTGTCTCATCGTTCTAGGCTCCAGGAAATGTGTGGGGACAGCAAGCCTTCCCCGGTATTGATTTCTGATCACCTGGCACCTGCACGCGATAAGGCAGGACTGAGACGTTTTTTCTGTGTTTTGGATACCGGCTTAAGTAGTTAAAACTAGCGCAGGTAGTGAGTAGATACAGAAGAAATATTAGGTATCTTTCAGCATCCGGGCGTTTTCCCCATTACCCCCTCCCCCGCCCCTTGCCTGGTGTTTCTCTAATGTGGGCTGCGCAGCCGAATTGGAGGGCAGAATATGACTTTTAAGTGATAAAGGGACCAGCAGCTGTTGGATTTTGGAAATGGAGGAGCGGAGATTTTTTAAATTGTGCTCTTTATCTTCAGGTAGGAACATCTATTACATGTCACATCATGGTAAAATAATTGCTGTTATCTGATGTCTTTTCTTGACTCGCAGCCACTCTGGATTTCTTCTCTAATCCTTACCTAACGTTCGTGGTTTTATAGCTACCAGAAGCCAGCAGGGCCTTAGCCCAGCAGTAGAAACCTCTTCTACCCCTTTTCCTTAAAAAAACAAAAGTCATTAGGGCTCTTCCATTACCCAGGAATTACCAAAGGGTTTTCAGCTTATAGAGGGGTGAGCTAATCCCTTACTTGGTAAAGGATCCTGTACAAAATACTTTGCTGGTTTCTGGACCTTGGATACCTGAAAATTTTGCCCAGTTCTGGTGATACCAATCTTTCGAGCAATGATACTTAAAAAATAGAGTCAAGTTTTACTAATAGTTTACAGTAGCAGTGTAAGTACTCAGTCTGTAATCATTTGCTTAATCTTTACACGATTATAATCTCCGTTGTACAGAGGGAGTATTCAAAGCACAAAGAAATGCGGTTAACTTCCTAAAGGTTTCACATTGCTGATCTGTGGTTGAGCCGGAATTCTAACCCTGTCTGACGGACTGTGGAGCTCTCGGAGACCTTAACCTCCATGCCATACTGTTTCTCAGTTTCTAATATAGTTGTATTAACCAGAATTAATGACGTGCTGTGGACTTCACACTGTTAAGTACTGGAAATAGATAAATATAATATTTCAGTGCATTCTATTCTTTTCATGCTCATAGTTTGGTGTTAAATGTTTTACTCCTGTGATAATTTTTAAGCCATTAAGACTGTCATTCAGATTTCAACTTCCGTAAGGTTATGTTTTAACCAGTGGTGAGCTGCTCCCAAGGTGCTCAGTCTGTGACCTTCTTTCTAGTTATGACGCAGGTTCCTTGATTTGGTTCTAGTTCTGGGAATTCACTGCATTCTTGGGCAGAACTTTTAATCTTGCTGTGCTAGATAGGGTGCCTTGTTTACAGAAAAGAGGATTATAGTAGTGATTCCTAAAGCCCATTCCAGCTTGACCATTGGTGTTATTATAAAGCAGTGGCGGATCCTGACTGCTCGCATAACCAGAGTTTAGCCCCACCGATATTTCTTCAGCGCTAACAGTTGAAAAGAAGAGGTGTGCTTGTGCCTTCAGAGAGGAGGGGTTGGTGGGATCTTGAAATTATCTTCAAAGATACAACATATCAAAAAGACTGCTAGAAACAGATTGTCTATTTTAAAAATTCATAGCCCTACTGAGTATTAGTCACATTTTACAAATGAGGAAAACTGAGACCCAAAGAGGCAAAGCATCTAGCCCAGGGTCTACCATAGTGAGGAGTGAGTTGGGATTCCTGGAAATTTAACCTTGGTTCTGGGAAACCAATCCTTTAATAATTACCCCTCCCCCTTTTCTTCCTCTCCAAACCCCTGCCTTCCCTCCAGGTATTGCGGTCTGCTTTATCACTTTCTTTTTCTGTCTTCCTTTGTGGTTTTTATCTCTTACTGCTAGGTCTCAGAGTTCCTTTGGGGCACAATGCTAGCCTCTTTCTGCCTTTTCCTTTTAATTCCTGGCTTACATTAGCCTATTTCAGTTTTTATTTTTAAATTTAAAATATGTTCATGTCCCTCTGGTCTTCCTGGTTCAGGATTTTTTCTACAAGAACACAAGTTTTTTTTTTTTTTAAACTAATTTTAATCTTTTCCTTTTAATTTAAAAGGTTCAACCCCCCCCCCAGTTAATTATGTTAGATAATTCTTTATAATTTATGAAGCATTTTCATGTAAACTTTTATTTATTACTCACATTCACATCATATTAATAGCATGACTTTGTTAAAGATGTGTTAGAAAGTTTTCAGGCTGGGCACGGTGGCTGACACCTGTAATCCCTGTACTTAGGGAGGCTGAGGCGGGTGGACCACTTGAGGTCAGGAGTTCGAAACCAGCCTGGCATCATGGTGAAACCCCATCACTACTAAAAAATACAAAAATTAGCCGGGCATGGTAGTATGCGCCTGTAATCCCTGCTACCTCCGAGGCTGAGGCAGGAGAATTGCTTGAACCCGGGAGGTGGAGGTTGCACTGCACTCCAGCTTGGGGGACAAATGTGACTCTCTACCTCAAAAAAAAAAAGTTACTGGAATGCTGAAGCTGAGAGAGGTTACGTGACCTGTTGAAGATCACACAACCACTAGAAGTACTTGTACAGTGTTTTTTTCCTGCAACTTCACTTTTTTTTCTGCATTTCCCGTATCTTCTAACTAAAATGACTATATTTTCTTTTTTTTTTTGAAACCAAGTTTTGCTCTTGTTGCCCAGGCTGGAGTATAGTGGCCCGATCTCGGCTCACCGCAACCTCCGCCTCCCAGGTTCATGCGATTCTCCTGCCTCAGCCTTCCTGAGTAGCCGGGATTACAGGCATGTGGCACCACACCCTGCTAATTTTGTATTTTTAGTAGAGATGGGGTTTCTCCATGTTGGTCAGGCTGGTCTTGAACTCCTGACCTCAGGTGATTCGCCTGCCTTGGCCTCCCAAAGTGCTGGGATTGCAGGCGTGAGTCGTTGTGCCCGGCAGTGATTATATTTTCTAAACTAAAAGTCTAATAAAGCTCATGATTTTACAATAGATATTTTCTGTTTGGTAAGTTTTAGTGGATAAAAAAAATCTTTTAAATTTGTATATATCTAGTACAGAAATACATGATTTTTATACAACTTGAACTATATATATATATAGTTCAATATAATGTAGACAGAAATCCCTTAAAAGCCTAACAATCTAAAGCCTAAAGCTCATGATTTTACAATAGATATTTTCTGTTTGGGAAGTTTTAGTGTATAAAAAAACTTACAAAAATACATGCTCTTTATACAACTTGAAATATTATAGACATATATAATGTGGACATTGAAAATCCCTTAAAGTCCTAACATAATCATTATCTATTAATGGCTTGTTGTACTGACATCGTATTATAGGGTGTCATTGTCAGACGTGTTTTAACACTGTTTCTTTTCCATTTAATAGTGTTTGAACAATCTTTACAGTTCTTGGAAATTTTGACGAAGTATAAGATTCAAACCACATTATTGGTACCTTTAATAAATCATATTTATAAGAAATAATAACTTATAGGTGATCAGGATCGTATGAGAAAACCCAGTTTTCTTGATGCTCTAATTAAATACCAGAAGGTGGCCAGGCACGGTGGCTCACATCTGTAATCCCAGCACTTTGGGAGGCCAAGGCTGGCAGATGACTTGAAGTCAGGAGTTCGAGACCAGCCTGCCCAACATGGTGAAACCACATCTCTATTAAAAATACAAATACTTAGCCAGGTGTGGTGGCGTGTGCCTGTAATCCCAGTTACTCAGGAGGCTGAGGCAGGAGAATTGCTTGAACCCGGGAGGAGGAGGTTGCAGTGAACTGAGATGGAGCCACTGTACTCCAGCCTTGGTGACAGCGAGACTTCATCTCAAAGATAAATAATAAATAAATAAATACCAGTAGGTATGTGTCCTATAGTAGATCTTACAGATAACCTGTAATTACTTAAAATCAAAGTTCTTTTTACTTTTCATCATGTACAATCTCTAGTTTACTTTTATTTTAGTAATGCAGCTGTAACCTTACTAAGGAAGCCCATTTTTTTTCGTATAATTTTATAAGGGGTGGGGGGATAAGAAATGAAACAGGTGTCCTAGACAGATTCATTTCCAGTAGTAACTAGGCAACTCTAGGGTGTGGAAGGAAAAATACTAGATTGCCTTCTGTAGTTTTCATTCCTACTCTCCTCCTCTCCTTCCAGGTGATTGTAGAGAAGGCTCCAAAAGCCAGGGTGCCTGATCTGGACAAGAGGAAGTACCTAGTGCCCTCTGACCTTACCGGTAATGCTCTTTGCTTCCCTTGACCCTTCCTCCCCTGGCAAAGCTTTCCAGATCCTTATTACATGCATAAGATTGTGAGAGTGAGAGGCAGTACATACTTGAAAGAAGTAAGCGGGATGCCCCAGAGTTATCTGATTAAAAAATGACTCAGGCTGGGTGCAGTGGCTCACGCCTGTAATCCCAGCACTTTGGGAGGCTGAAGCGGGCGGATCATGAGGTCAGGAGATCGAGACCATCCTGGCTAACACGGGGAAATCCGTCTCTCCTAAAAAAATACAAAAAATAAACTGGGCGTGGTGGTGGGTGCCTTGTAGTCCCAGCTACTTGGGAGGCTGAGGCAAGAGAATGGTGTGAACCCAGGAGGTGGAGCTTGCAGTGAGCCGAGATCGCGCCACTGCATTCCAGCCTGGGTGACAGTGAGACTCTGTCTCGAAAAAAAAAAAAAAAGACTCAGTAGTTCTTTCCCATCACCATGTCTTGTTGGATTTTGACACAGCAAAGCATAAGGCATTGAAAGAAAGGATCAGAAGCCCATTATTTAAACCCCTTTTATTTTTATTTTATTTAATTAATTAATGTTTCATTATTATTTTTTTTGAGATGGAGTTTCGCTCTTGTAGCCCCGGCGGGAGTGCAGTGGTATGATCTCAGTTCACTGCACCCTCCATCTCCTGGGTTCAAGCGATTCTTCTGCCTCAGCCTGCCAAGTAGCTGGGATTGCAGGCACCTGCCACCACACCTGGCTGATTGTTTTTTTTTTGTATTTTTAGTGGAGACAGGGTTTCACCATATTGGCCAGGCTGGTCTTGAACTGCTGACCTCAGGTGATCCACCTGCCTTGGCCTCCCAAAGTGCTGGGCCTAAACCAATTTTAAAATTCAGCTTTGGCTGGGTATGGTGGCTCACACCTGTAATCCCAGCCCTTTGGGAGGCCAAGGCCGGTGGATCATTTGAGGTCAGGAGTTCAAGACCAGCCTGGCCAACATGGTGAAAACCCATCCCTACTAAAAATACAAAAAAATTAGCCAGACCTGGTGGCGGGCACCTGTAATCCCAGCTGCTTGGGAGGCTGAGGCAGGAGAATCACTTGAGCCTGGGAGGCAGAGGTTGCTATGAGCTGAGATTGTGCCAGTGCACTCCAGTCTCAGTGACAGAGTGAGACCCTGTCTCAAAAAAATAAAATTTAGCTTTGTGTCCGGACATGGGGCTCACGCCTGTAATCCCAACGCTTTGGGAGGTGGAAGTGGGCAGATCACCTGAGGTCAGGAGTTTGAGACCAGACTGGCCAACATGGTGAAACCCTGTCTTCATTAAAAATACAGAAATTAGCTGGATGTGGTGATGGGCGCCTGTAATCTCAGCTACTCAGGAGGCTGAGGCTGGAGAACTGCTTGAACCTTGGAGGCAGAGGTTGCAGTGAGCCGATATTGTGCCATTGCATTCCAGCCTGGGTGACACAGTGACACTCCGCCTCAAAAAAAAAATTCAGCTTTGTTAATTGTGATGTCAATTTGTTCCAAAAAGAAAACCAGTCTGGTTTCTTGAGAGGATTATGCTTTAGAGTTTCCTGATTACATCTTCTTAAGCTACATTTTTTTAAAATAAGTTTTGTAGATTTTTGTTTGGGATTATAAGACATATATTCAGTCTTCATCTTGAGCCTTAATGGAATACACACTGCATCCAGGAGACCCTGGAAAGATTTTGATGATTTGCTTCAGAGTTAACAGGTTTGAATATCAGCCATCTAGAAAATTTTCAGTGTTCTCAGGTAAAGGCAAAGCATTGAACCTTATTTAATGCCCCAACACTGAGTTGAGTGGCTGTGCTAAGATGATCAGAGTCCAGTGGACCCCTTTCATTGCTAAGCTTTTCTTAGGGTGGGTCTGGGGATGGAAAGTGTTTCAAGTCGGGTTTAGACAATGATGGGAATGTTTTGGTCTGGATGCACATGGTATTCCTTCAACGTAGTCCTCAGGCTTTGAGTGGATATGCTAACATGAGGTCTGAGATTGAGTAAGAGGGGAAAGGAGGAATAAAGTCCACTATGGCATGTCAGGGACTGTGTGGGCTTCTGAGTTTCCCTTTTTATTTTGAAAGCTTCAGGATAGTATTTGGCTCTTCTCAGGTGGTATATAAAACTGGTACTGACTCTTAAGGGGAAAAAATGCAATTGAATTTTTTTCCAGGACTTACCATTCTACTAATTCCTTGTTCCTTTCTTGTCTGCCTTTTTCTTCCATCATCCAGTTGGCCAGTTCTACTTCTTAATCCGGAAGAGAATCCACCTGAGACCTGAGGACGCCTTATTCTTCTTTGTCAACAACACTATCCCTCCCACCAGTGCTACCATGGGCCAACTGTATGAGGTAATGGTTCTAGCCACACAATACTGGATGCCATCCAGTGCAGTCTGGCATCCTCTAGCCCTTGTTCTAGTATATGTTGATAACACAACTGAGATGTGGGGCAGAAGGTGTTATTTATCCGGATCCTCTTACCCATGGCAGTGTAAGGCTCTGAGAGATTAGATACCACTTGTTTTTAGGGATTAGGCACTCTACTGGATGTAATCCTTTTGAAATCTCTTCTCAGTCTTGTCTGACTATAGTGTTTAATGCGGGATTGTTATTGAAACAGCAGGAAGTGATTCCTGATAGCAAAAGTTCCAAAGCATCAGCCCATCGCAGTTCCTGCTATTCTTGTTGGTAGCCTGTAATTTGTAATGCATTCAAAATCCAGTTCATTATTTTACTCCCATTTAGCAACAGATTGAGAAAGCACATAATAGTAAAGCCAGCTTCTAACTCTGAGGCCAGCCTCCGCTACAGTCAGCTTCCTCTGTGAACTCTGAAGTTTTGACTTAAGACAACCACATTGATCTAAACAGGGGGAAGCCTCTTCTTAGAACAAAACTAAAACTGTGAAACAGATTCCACATTATCTGGGCACAAGGAATCAGATCAAATGAAATATAAAAGTAAGGCAAAGTCTGTAAATGGGTTCATTTGTCTTAACAGATAAACTGAGGAGGAATAACTTTTATGTGATTTGGTTTAATTGGAAGTGTCAGAATCTGGAGAAACTATAGTAAAGGGCTTTATTATTACTAAAAACATAACCTAGGATTGTAACTATTATTTTTTGCAGTATTTTGCATAAGACGCTTCCTTCTCATTGTGCGCTCTTAATGGATTACATAAATTTATAATAATCCTGAATCTAACTTTTATTGCATAGCATATATTCCCTGTTAGTATCTGCCCCTTATATATCCCATCTGTGCTATCTATGTTCCCCTTGCTAGGACTGAGCTCTTTAAGAGTGAGTACTGTGCCCCAGTCATCTTCATATCCCTGATACCTATGTGTAATATGTTTTCAATGAAGGATTTTTGTTTGTGAACTCAGAGCTCAAAGTGTAATTCCAACCACTTCTCCTTATTCTTTGCTCTTCTTTTAAATGGGGACGAACGATACCTTCCATAGCTGCTTTACAAGGTTGTGTGAGGCTTAGCATCTTAGAGCTAACGAATGAATATGTTTTCTAAACTGTTGTCTTATCTCTTCCCCTAGGACAATCATGAGGAAGACTATTTTCTGTATGTGGCCTACAGTGATGAGAGTGTCTATGGGAAATGAGTGGTTGGAAGCCCAGCAGATGGGAGCACCTGGACTTGGGGGTAGGGGAGGGGTGTGTGTGTGACTTGGGGAAAGAGGGTGACTCCCACCGTGAGGAGACAGAAGGTGAAGACATCTAGAAACATTACACCGCACACACCGTCATCATATTTTCACATGCTCAATTGATATTTTTTGCTGCTTCCTCGGCCCAGGGAGAAAGCATGTCAGGACAGAGCTGTTGGATTGGCTTTGGTAGAGGAATACGGATGATGTAATTTTACAGCATTCCTGAGATTTAATTTTTGTGCAGTTTCATAGAAGGGTCAGGAGGTGGACAAGTTGGGGCCAGAGATGATGGTAGTCCAGCAGCAACTCCCTGTGCTCCCTTCTCTTTGGGCAGAGATTCTATTTTTGACATTTGCACAAGACAGGTAGGGAAAGGGGACTTGTGGTGGTGGACCATACCTGGGGACCAAAAGAGACCCACTGTAATTGATGCATTGTGGCCCCTGTTCTTTCCTGTCTCACACTTCTTTTCTCCCATCCCAGTTGCAATCTCACTCAAACATCACAGTGCCACCCCAGGGGTGGCAGTAGACCACAACCCAGAAATTTAGACAGCGATCTCTTACCTTTGGAAAATAGGGGTTAGACATAAAGGTGGTTATGATTAAGAAGATCGTTTTGTTATTAAATAGCATTAAACTGGAATTGACAAGAGTGTTGAGCATCTCTGTCTAACCTGTTCTTTCTCTCTGGTGCCCCTTATCTCACCCCTACCTTGAAATTTAAGTCTCAGGCATTTCCAGTTGTAGACTAAAACCACTCTTAGCATCTCCTCTAGTATTTTCCATGTATCAGGACAGAGATGTCTTATGTAGGGAGGGAGCAAGTATGAAGTAAGGTAATTATATACACCTCTCATTCAGGATTCTTGCTCCCATGCTGCTGTCCCTTCAGGCTCACACGCACAGGAATGCTATGTGATGGCCAGCTGCTTCCCTCCTTGGTTTTCATCCACTGCAGCTGCTAGTTAGAAAGGTTTGGAGGGATGACTTTTAGTAAATCATGGGGATTTTATTGATTTATTTTCACTTTTGGGGTTTTGTGGGGTGGGAGTGGGGAGCAGGAATTGCACTCAGACATGACATTTCAATTCATCTCTGCTAATGAAAAGGGTCCTTCCTCTTGGGGGAAATCTGTGTGTCAGTTCTGTCAGCTGCAAGTTCTTGTATAATGAAGTCAATGCCATCAGGCCAAGGAAATAAAATAATTGCTTACCTTAAAAATCCCGAGTTCAGCAATGTTGTCTTTATTTTGTATGTATTAGAATAGATGATATGTGGACTCTGAACAAAAGAACTAAGTGGGGAAAGCTGTTTGTGACGAATGTTCACATATGGTCAGACCCATATATGTTTACTCAGGTCTTTAGTGAGCAGGAGTTGCTGTTCAAGGGTGAATGTTATGCTGGGGCAGTGTGCCTGCTGCGTTGGAGGTGTGTGTGTATGTGTGTGTGATTTTCTCCTCCAAAGATAAGTGCATTGTCACTGTTCTATGTGTTTCTGAAAGCTGAAGGTGGAAGACTGCCTACGTAGAGTGTAAGGGGTGGGCTGTGCTAATTACAAATGCAGATGTCTAGGCCATCACCCAGATTTAGCTGACTCAGAATCTCAGCGTAGGTGTCTAATTTTTAACAAGCTCATATGACTGCTGCACACTGAAGTTTGAGAGTCATTGCCTTTATTTTTGAGACGGAGTTTCGCTCTTGTTACCAAGGCCGGAGTGTAGTGGCATGATCTTGGCTCACTGCAACCTCCGCCTCCTGGGTTCAAACGATTCTCCTGCCTCACCCTCCCGAGTAGCTGGGATTACAGACACCAGCCACCATGCCCAGCTAATTTTTGTATTTTTAGTAGAGATGGGGTTTTGCCATGTTGGCCAGGCTGGTCTCGAACTCCTGACCTCAGGTGATCCACCCGCCTTAGCCTCCCAAAGTGCTGGGATTACAGGCGTGAGCCACCACGCCCAGCCGAGAGTCATTGCCTTTTGCGCCAGGTTTTGCTGTAGGTCCCAACCACACCTTACTCTCTCCATTACAACTTGGTCAGTCTGAAGCCACCATCTCCCAAAGCAGCAAATAGCACCTAAGCAAGGCTCCCAGCATCAGAACAAGCTTGGTGTCTTCTGACCGTATGAAAGTCTTGTTCAGTCATTCAGGAATGAATATGTGGGTGGACTGTGAGCATGCAAGTTAAATGAGAGAATGGAAAACAGATTAGTGCAAACTTCTTTCATGAAGAACCTTAAAACCCATCTCTAACTCTCTAATCTCTTGCAGTCATATCCCCAAATGACGTCTACCTCTGTAGAGAGTTATAGAATATATCAAGGTCACCAAAAAGGAAGTGGGAAGTCATAAAAGATCCATGCCCAGCAGCACCACATGTAGAAAATTATGTAAGATTACGGAATTTTGATGAAGCCGTTGAAAATGGACACTTGTCCCTACTGACAAAAATATCAAGGTGCTGTTCCCTAATAAAACTAATTGAGGAAGCTAATTGAGTTAAGATGTGAACTGTATTTTGAAACTAACAGACTTATCCACTACCTAGGAATGAGACTGGATGAATATTTAAAAGAAAGCAGGCCGGGCGCGGTGGCTCAAGCCTGTAATCCCAGCACTTTGGGAGGCCGAGACGGGCGGATCACGAGGTCAGGAGATCAGGACCATCCTGGCTAACACGGTGAAACCCCGTCTCTACTAAAAAAAAAATACAAAATCTAGCCGGGCGAGGTGGCGGGCGCCTGTAGTCCCAGCTACTCCGGAGGCTGAGGCAGGAGAATGGCGTAAACCCGGGAGGCGGAGCTTGCAGTGAGCTGAGATGTGGCCACAGCACTCCAGCCTGGGCGACAGAGCGAGACTCCGTCTCAAAAAAAAAAATAAATAAATAAATAAAATAAAAAAAAGAAAGCAAACACAGCAGATCCTAACCCTCTGTACACATCTGAAACAGTCCCTGTAGAGCAAGAGACTGTAGGCCATTGCTAAACCAAAGAGATAGTTTGAATTTAAGGGCTGTGTCTTTCCCAGGTAGGCTTTGATTATTTTAGGCCTACTTCTGGATTTTCCTAAGGAACAAATTTTTTCCTTGGATAGGACATTACCTATCATTTTAGACAAGCTGTCTAATTTTATGAACAATGGAGTTTAACAGCCGAATTCAGAGGCAAAGCCACACCAGCTGTTTTGGCAGTCTGGATTGGATTTGGCACTTTACTGGAGATCAGTGCTTCTCAGCGCCACTTCCTTGGTTTCTGCTAGTCAAGCTTTTCATGCTTCTTTGTGCCGTCAGGCCACTGTGAGGCTTGTCATGAGCTAAAAGTAGTTTAAGAAGCCCTTCATTAACCTGGCCCGATGTTCCATGTTAGATTGTTAGATTGGCTTACTCTGATTGACTTGCTTTTCTCTGGGGATAGTGTTTGAAAGATGTGTCGAATGAGATTAGGGAGGCCGGTATGACATGAACATCAAAGATGAGTGAGTCCTTAGCTCTTCGATATACTTTGGTAGAAGGATCTCAAGTATATGTAGGGTAAGTATACATCTAATTTGCCAAGGATAGTCTTGAATTAATGCCCATTGTCCTGATTGATTTATTAGTGGTTCCTTATTTCACAGTTACATGACCCCCCAGTGGACAAAATACGTGGTCACTCTGTATGTAGTATAAAAATTGAAACCTCGGCCGGGCGCGGTGGCTCAAGCCTGTAATCCCAGCACTTTGGGAGGCGAAGACGGGCGGATCACGAGGTCAGGAGATCGAGACCATCCTGGCTAACACGGTGAAACCCCGTCTCTACTAAAAAATACAAAAAACTAGCCGGGCTACGAGGCGGGCACCTGTAGTCCCAGCTACTCGGGAGGCTGAGACAGGAGAATGGCGTGAACCCGGGAGGCGGAGCTTGCAGTGAGCTGAGAGCCGGCCACTGCACTCCAGCCTGGGCGGCAGAGCAAGACTCCGTCTCAAAAAAAAAAAAAAAAAAAAAAAAAATTGAAATCTCTTCCATCAAGAGACACACAATGCCTGTGCTATCTAGGTTTAGTGCTCCCCAGTATGGCTTTTACCCCGTCAGGTGGAGGGAGACTAGACAAATCGTTCTACTTGTGAATGGCAGACTATTCTGCTTTTCTTGATTTTTCCCCTAACGCTGACTTGTTTTCCTCTTTCAAAGCATCATGCACTTAATTTTTTTTTTACTATATTGTGCAATCAGAAGTTAAGATTGCAAGAGAAAGCAAATTATGATTCATGTTCAGTAGTAACCAGGCAGATAAGATCACTGCCTCGTGCACTGCCTCATCACTATATAATGTGAATAGAGTCCCCCAGAGTGATGCAGTGCCGTCCCCTGGTCCCTGCAGTGGCCCTTCGGACACAAATCTTGTCAGTTACAGTTGCCTTGAGAAGGTTACACTTATTAAGCGTACAATTCTGTATTCTATTGGTGGTAGTACCATCAGATAGAACAGGTATGGTGTAATTTTGAAGTATGTGCAGGGGGGGCACGCATATCCACCTGCCCATGGGTACAGCATCAAGTCAGCTGTAATAATGAAAAATTCAGTCATTTTGGAAAATGAACTGGTTGATAAATTCATATTAGTTCTTATACAAAATTTATAATGAGCTATTTCTAGCTGTGGTTTCTTTTGGATGTTTTTACTTTGCCAGATTTAAACAAGCTACAAATATTTATTTAACTTTAGTTATTTTTAGCTGCATGAAACTACCAAGTATTTCAGAAACAAGTCCATTTTGCTGTTGGTGGTTCTGAGTCCAGGCTCTCTGAATAATGGAGAATTCCTTCCTCGCCTGTGCCCGCTGCCCAGTGGCCCACCCCTTTGTTCACCTTTGAGAAGTAGCTCAACAACAACAAAAAGTCCACACACACAAAAACTAGAATCTCTCTTCCAAAAGCTGTGACTGATGATCTCAGCTTAGTTACCCTGTGTAGGGCCCTGCCTCATATTCTTTTCTTTTTTTTTTTTTTTTCCCCCTCCCAGTTATGGGCACTTCTTAAGTACATGTACCCGTGGCTAGATTATTTTCAGAGTTTGAAATAACAGGAAGTGATCACCCTTAGAAGTAGTCAAATGGCATTTCACTAAGCCATTGTGCAGGTGTGCGTGTTTTCAACAGTGCCTAACAAAAGACAAGTCATTCTCCTGGTGTGTTTTCATCAGTGTGCGGCCATCTATTTCAATAGCTCTGTTTTCAAAAGCAGTGTATTTAAGACCCTTAGGACTTCTGTTTAGAAGTACTTAGCTCCTAGAACTTGAATGAAGTGATCCTGAACTCTTGGGTGAGAAGTTGAAACATGTTTTCTATTTTTACACTTGCAGTAGGCTCAAAGTTGCTTCATACCATTCAGTAAAAGAATGATGGCTTTTTTTTTTTTTTTTTTTTTTTTTTTTTTTTTTTTTTTTTTGAGACGGAGTCTTGCTCTGCCGCCCAGGCTGGAGTGCTGTGGCCGGATCTCAGCTCACTGCAAGCTCCGCCTCCCGGGTTCACGCCATTCTCCTGCCTCAGCCTCCCGGGTAGCTGGGATTACAGGCGCCCGCCACCTCGCCCGGCTAGTTTTTTGTAGTTTTAGTAGAGATGGGGTTTCACCACGTTAGCCAGGATGGTCTCGATCTCCTGACCTCGTGATCCGCCCGTCTCGGCCTCCCAAAGTGCTGGGATTACAGGCTTGAGCCACCGCGCCCGGCCCTTATTGCTTCTTTAAGCAATATGCACCTGGTATTCAAAGAATAAAAGTAACAATAAGTCATATTTTACCTGCTAAAGTTGTCTAGTTCCTAACATTCTTCAAGTCTTAGATACTATGTCAAGGAGACCAACTCTGAACATCTCTAATATTCCAACACCTTCCACCCACTTTCTTTTCTCCTAGTCGTTCTCTACCTTGATCTTTGTCTTTTTTTGCTTAGCAGTGATCATCTAACATAATTTTCTAGTTTATTCTGTCTTCTCTCTCTAGATCCTGAGATGCAGGAAGGCAGAAACTTTTTGTGTATTGATATACAAAAATTGGTCAGAACAGTGAATGGCATATGGTTGGCATTCAAAAATGTTGAAATAGTAGTTTCTGATAAGACTGAACACTAGGCAACTTAAATTATCCAGAAAAACACGTTACAAACAGACCAGTCAAGTAACTTTGGGAGACCCTTGGAGCTTACTAGAAAGCTGTTCTGGAGGCAGGAAACAACTTGAATCCCAGCTCTGCTGCTTGACTAGAGCTGGGACGTGGGCTAGTCTATCATCTGTACAAACGAAATTTGCATTTCCAGGCTGTTCGCAGTGGCTCATGCTTGTAATCCCAGCACTTTGGGAGGCTGAGGCAGTCGCATCACCTGAGGTTAGGAGTTCAAGACCAGACTGGCCAACATGGTGAAACCTTGTCTCTACTAAAAATACAAAAATTAGCTGGGCGTGGTGGCACACACCTGTAGTCCCAGCTACTTGGGAGGATGAGGAAGGAAAACCACTTGAACCTGGGAGGCGGAGGATGCAGCGAGCCAAGATTGCACCACTGCGCTCCAGCCTAGGCAACAAAGTGAGACTCCACCTCAAAAAGAAGAAAAAAAAAATTCTGCATTTGCTTATCAAGTAGATAAGATAATTACATCATACATTGTTGCCAATACTAAGTAAATCCTTTGCAGACCTTTAAACAGCATTCTTACATATTAAGATTCATTTTACTTGAAACTGAAATGGCAATAACTGGCCAGGTGCGGTGGCTCTCGCCTGTAATCCCAGCACTTCGGGAGGCCGAGGTGGATGGATCAGCTGAGGTCAGGAGATCGAGACCATCCTGGCCAACATGGTGAAAACCCATCCCTACTAAAAATACAAAAATTAGCCGGGCTTGGTGGTGGGAGCCTGTAATCCCAGCTACTTGGTAGGCTGAGGCAGGAGAATCGCTTGAACTGGGGAGGCGGAGGTTGCAGTGAGTGGAGATTGTGCTATTGCACTCCAGTCTGGGAGACAAGAGCAAAACTCTGTCTCAAAAATAAAAAAAGGCAATAACTTAGGTTAGGTGGCAGAAATCTTTCTGATTTTTTCTCTTTTATTTATTGGTCATAGCAAATGCAGGATGTGGCATGGATCAAGGAAAACAAAGCAGAATATGCCGAACTGGATAGCTCAAAAATGGCTTTCTCACTGAGGAGGCCTCTTCCTTTCTGTTAGACACTCCTTTGGGATGGATTTTCTTCTCTTTTTTCTTTCTTTCTTCTTCTTTTTTTTTAATTTTTTTTTATTTTTGAGACACAGTCTTTATTGCCCAGACTGGAGTTCAGTGGTATGATCTCAGCTCCCTGCAACCTTCAACTCCCAGATTCAAGTGATTCTCCTTCCTCAAGCTCCCAAGTAGCTGGGATTACAGACATGCGCCACCATGCCTGGCTAATTTTTATATTTTTGGTAGAGCTGAAGTTTCACCATGTTGGTCAGGATGGTCTGAGCTCGTGGCCTCAAGTGATCCACCCGCCTTGGCCTCCCAAAGTGCTGGGATTACAGGCGTGAGTCACCGCACCCAGCCTTGGACTGATTTCCTTGATAGCAGTAGCTGCTGCGTCTCCTCAAAGGTGATTACCGTGGGCCTCCTTTTCCACAGCAGCAGGTAAAACCTAGATGTGGGACAGAGTACATCATTTTCTTTTTTCCAGCCTTCTTAGGCTGGAATTAATATCAACATCATTTTAAGTTTATTTTGATATTTTTGGCAAAAGAGTTACAAAATGTCCAGACAAATAGGCTGTATACACATCAACAAATATAACCAACTCCCATCTATTTTTATAT
Source organism: Rhinopithecus bieti (assembly GCF_001698545.2). Taxonomy (NCBI): domain Eukaryota; kingdom Metazoa; phylum Chordata; class Mammalia; order Primates; family Cercopithecidae; genus Rhinopithecus; species Rhinopithecus bieti. The sequence continues at coordinate 82,304 of NW_016810444.1, forward strand.
CACCTGGATCAGAATGAACAGGGCGAATTTCTGCCTTCCAAAGAGGGTTAGATCAGATATTCTCTGCAATCTAGAGATCCTGGGCAGAAGCATTTCTCTCCCTGAGTTCAGTCCAGTGTGGGGAACTGCTAGTTACAGAATGGCAAATTATATGTCTTTTTTTCTTTACTTTCTTTTAGTCAACTTTATAATCCCCAAATGGCACATCCCTCAGAGACCCACACTTCAGAAATACCCACAAATAAGCCAGAAGAGAATTTAAAGGAGAAAAGCAGGGAAAGAGGACAAACTTGTATTGGTGAATTATTATATATAAATCATTGTGCTAGACATATAATCTTTGAAAATAAACTCTAGGTGAATATTTTAATTTAATTTGGCTACGACAGGAAGGAAGAAGGTTTAGTTTTTCCAAGATTAGGTCGCTGAGTAATGTTGACCTATGTAGCAAGATCAAATCCAGATAATTGCAAATCTCAGGCATCGGTCCTTATCCATGGTCAAAACAAATTAGGACATCTTAATGAGTGCATGTGAGGGTTTGCCAGGAGAGAATATTGAAGCTATAGACTGTTTCAGTTTCTCTTTGTCATGGTCCCCTGTTCTCTGAGTTGCTTCTGCTTGCTGTTTACACACAGGCTATTTTACACCGCAGGCTTTCTCTGTATTTTGGTCTCTATCTGGAGTATTCTTCCTTCTGCCATCTGCCCAATAAACTCACTCCAGGTACACCTGTGTGAGGCTTAGGTACAGCTACAAGTGACGGGAAAAACTAAAACAGCACTGGCTCACACAAGATAGTAGTTCATTCTGCTCTCATGTCAAAGTCCAGGTTTCATTATGAGGATTTTCTTCCTGAAACCCAGACTGCTCCTACCATCCACTCCTTCCTATTTAGGTGTGGTCCTCATCCTTAAGGTCAAAGGCAGCATTTCCGCTCACTGTGGTAAGATGGGAGAAGAGGTCGAGAAGAAGACAGACCAACTATGTCTTAAAGAAGATACACATGCTTCTGTCTCAAAATTGTATTATTATGGAAGAACAGCATAATGGACGCTCTTCTATGAACTGGTCCCTAATATCTCCTCCAACACTATCTTGGAAAACTCAGCAACATAATTCTTTGTGCAGCCACTGTATTCTATATTGCCATACTTCTGTTAAATCATCCATACATTCTACTTTGCTTCTTTTTTCTCTATTGTTTATTTTGTTTTCAACATATATCACTTGCCAGATTGTATTTTAGGTTCCACAAGGACTGGGATCACATCTTATTTGTCTCTGTGTCCCTGGTAATCACCAAGTGATGAGGAGCTAATGATTATTAAATGAAGGAATGAATAAAAGTAGGCATATGAATGCAAGTACTAAGAAAAGAGATTTACTTATTAACTTTTAGAGCTTATCCACCTCAACTTTTCAAGTTAATCTAGACTCTTCTTGTTGAAACATTAAGCATTACTTGCTTAACCAAGCAATTAGGAATCTTTTATCTCATGTTTTATCTCATAGGCTAATTGATATAAACAAGTTAATTCTGCTTTCTGTGTATGGATCTTGATAATGCTTTTTTTTTTTTTTTTTTTTTTTTTTTTGGTTTTTTTAATTTTTTTTTTTTTTTTTTTTTTTTTTTTTTTGGTGGTTTGTTTTCTTGAGACAGAATCTCACTCTGTCGCCCAGGCTAGGGTGCAGTGGTGCAGTCTCGGCTCACTGCAACCTCCGCCTGCTAGGTTCAAACAATTCTCCTCCCTCAGCCTCTCCAGTAGCTGGGATTACAGGCGTACTCCCACGCCCAGCTAGTTTTTGTATTTTTAGTAGAGATGGGGTTTCATCATGTTTGCCAGGCTGGTCTCGAACTCCTGGCCTCAAATGACCTTCCTGCGTGGGCCTCCCAAGTGTTGGGATTACAGGTGTGAGCCACCACATCCAGCCTGACATTGCCTTTTTATAAGGACATCAGGCTTTGGATTTAAGGCCCAGCTTACTCCATTAAGATCTCATCTTAACTAATTACATCTGCAAAAACCCTACTTCCAAAGAGGCCACCTTCTGAGCCACCAGGTGGATATGAATTGGGGGATAGGAGCACTTCAATCCAGTACAACACATATAAATGGGGTTGAGTAGTAGGCTGAGTGGCAAAGAATTTAGAGCCTTAAAGAATCTCATAATCAAAGTGCAAGTTTCCAACATTCCTGGTTTGTTTTTATTCTGCAAAATCACCCCTGTTTTTTTGGTGAATGTCAATGTGTTAGGTCCAGCACTTCAGAAAAGTATCTTTATGTTTAACAATATGTTTTGAGCATATCTAACATAATATCTTAATATAGAAAACTTTACAAGTCATAAGGGATAGTTTGAAATGTAGCTATAGCTTATGTAAAAAGAACATTACCCACCCATTATGTTTACTGCACACACAGTTTCTTTATAAGAGCTAAGTGCCTATCCTGCTTGTTACACTCCATAATGTGTCCCTCATATGAGCAAACATGAACAGTAAACAGACTATCAAATGCATAATTCTGATTTCAGGTTTTACTTACCTGTCTTTTCCTTGAAACATAAGATTAGAAATGCAATTATTTATTAGGCAAGAGAAACATATCAAGAGACATCCAATAGCAGGGAAAATTTTTTTGAAATGTAGCATTTGCAAGACTGTAGACAGAAGCTTGTATTCGTCTGTAGTTCCTTGGAGAACATTGAAAAATAGGACACTTGGTTTTTATCAGGTCTATGATCATCACAGCTGCAACCCTGAAGGATAAAGATGTCACACATTCACACAGGTAGTGTGCCTGTGTGACTCTCCATTGCTCAGGACTGCAGAAGGATACTAATCCTTTGGAAGGCCAGAGTTTTAGATTTTAGCTATCTGACCTTCACTTTTGTTTTTTTGTTTTTTTTTTTTTTTTTTTTTGAGACAGAGTCTTGCTCTGTTGCCCAGTGCCTAGGCTGGAGGGCTGGAGTACAGTGGTGTGATCTTGGCTCACTGCAACCTCCACCTCCCAGTTTCAAACAATTCTTGTGCCAAAGCCTCTCAAGAACCTGGGACTACAAGCACCTGCCACCATGCCTGGCTACTTTTTTGTATTTCAATGTAAATGGGGTTTCACCATGTTGACCAGGCTGATCTTGAACTCCTGAGCTCAGGCAATCCACCCACCTTAGCCTCCCAGAGTGCTAGGATTACAGGCGTGAGCCATAACTCCTCGCCGATATCTTTTTTTTTTTTTCTTGAGACGGAGTCTTGCTCTGTCACCCAGGCTGGAGTGCAATGGTGCAGTCTAGGCTCGCTGCAACTGCTGCCTCCTGGTTTCAAGTGATTCTTCTGCCTCAGCCTCCTGAATAGCTGGGATTATAGGCATCCACCACCATGCCCAGCTAATTTTTGTATTTTTGGTAGAGACGGGGTTTCACCATGTTGATCAGTCTGTTCTCAAACCCCTGACCTCATGATCCGCCTACCTCGGCCTCCCAAAGTGCTGGGATTACAGGCGTGAGCCACCAGTCCCGGCTACTTGCTTCAACTCTTTTCCATAACACTTACTACTATCTGACACACCTAGAGTTATATATTTAAAGGTTTGTCATTTATCTCCAGAACATGTTCTATGGCTCTAAAACAGTGACTGACATACAGTTACAGCAGGTTCTCGAATAATATCATTTCATTTGAGATCTTGTTATGCTGTTGAGAAAAAAAAGCCTCCTGGGAGGGTTATTTTCTGTGTAGAGTCTGCACATTCTCCCCAGTCTGCGTGCGCCTCCTCCCACATCTCAAAGTTATGCACGTTTGGTGGACTGGCGGGCCTACGTGGTCCCAGTTTGTGTATGTGGGTGCATAAGCGTGCTCAGTGATGGAATGGCGTCCAGGCCAGGGTTGGTTCCTACCTTACATACACCCTGAGTTGCTGAGAAGAACCTTGACCACCCAGGACCCAGAGCTGGTATAAGTGAGTTGGAAAACGAATGAATGAATGAATGAATACAATGATTGTAAAATAAAAATGTGTAAAGTATATGCTAATCATGCAAATACTGAACAATAAATGATGTGGTCTTAATGTGCTCCAGCAGCTCACCATATTTTTTATTGCTTGTTGAACTCCATGGTGGGAGAAAGTGCTCCTGACAATTTTCACTTTGCAAACATTTACTCCTCGGTTTAACCCACTGCCACTACTAGGACAACTGTCACTCACTAATTCACCATAACATGGGTAAATAGTTATCTTACTTGTTTTTATTAATCTTTCTTAAATGTATGTATAACTCACATTTATTTCAATGTTAACTATTAGAAGTGTTGGGGTCTTAGCCAGTCACGGTGGCTCACGCCCGTAATCCCAGCACTTTGGAAAGCTGAGGCAGGTGGATCGCCTGAAGTCAGGAGTTTGAGACCAGCCTGGCCAACATGGTGAAATCCTGTCTCTACTAAAACTACAAAAATTAGCCAGGCATGGTGGCAGGTGCCTGTAATCCCAACTACTTGGTAGGCTGCAGCAGGTGAATTGCTTGAACTTGGGAGGCGGGAGGTTGCAGTGAGCCAAGATCATGCCACTGCACTCAAGCCTGAGCAACAGAGTGAGACTGTCTAAAAAAAAAAAGGAGAGAGAAAAAAAAAAGGTTGTGTCTTTTCTGACCAGAAACATGCTGTGGGAAAGTAACTCTTGTTTATATCAATCAGCCTATGATCAAATTTGTTTCGTTACACATTATTTTGCTTAAAGTCATAGTTACCAAGAAACTATTGATGTTAAGTGAGGACTTAGTGTACAGGAAACAGCATTTTAAACAGTTTTATCTATGCAAATGGAATCATGAGACAACTAGATAAAGTGCTATGAATGAGAAAAATTAACAGATAAATTAACAATCCGTATAAAAATAAGTCTACAATCCAACATATCTAGGCCTAACAAGGAATGAAGACCCTGGGACCATGATTCAGGTATGTCTTTTGTAGAACAGATTTATTGGGCCTATCCAAGGAAAATCTAAAAATCCTTTGAGTTTTTAAAATTTTATTTATCTGTGTATGCATGTATGTATATATGTATTTTCTGAGACACATTTTCATTCTGTCGCCCAAACTGGAGTGCAGTGGCACAATACTGGCTCACTGCAACCACAGCCTATGGGGTTCAAGTGATTCTTGTACCTCAGCCTTCCTCGTAGCTGGAATTATAGGCACATGTGTCACCACGCCTGGCCAATTTTTGTATTATTAGCAAAGACGGTTTTGCCATGTTGGCCAGGCTGGTCTTTTTTTTTTTTTTTTTTTTTTTTTTAAAAAAAAAGATGAAGTCTCACTCTGTCACCCAGGCTGGAGTGCAGTGACACAATGTCAGCTCACTGCAACCTCCACCTCCTGGGTTCAAGCGATTCTCCTGCCTCGGCCTCCCCAGTAGCCGGAATTACAGGCACCTGCCACCATGCCTGGCTAATTTTTGTATTTTTAGTAGAGACGGGGCTTCACCATGTTGACCAGGCTGGTCTTGAACTACCAACCTCAAGTGATCTGCCACCTCGGCCTCCTAAACTGCTGGGATTACAGGCGTGAGCCACCGCGTCCGACCTCTTTTAATCTTTTAATCGTTATTTTTTTATTTTTTATTTTTTTGAGACGGAGTCTTGCTCTGTCGCCCAGGCTGGAGTGCAGTGGCCGGATCTCAGCTCACTGCAAGCTCCGCCTCCCGGGTTCCCGCCATTCTCCTGCCTCAGTCTCCCGAGTAGCTGGGACTACAGGCGCCGCCACCTCGCCTGGCTAGTTTTTTGTATTTTAGTAGAGACGGGGTTTCACCATGTTCGCCAGGATGGTCTTGAACTCCTGACCTCGTGATCCGCCTGTCTCGGCCTCCCAAAGTGCTGGGATTACAGGCTTGAGCCACCGCGCCCGGCCTAATCGTTATTTTTTGAAGTTGGATAATATTGGTTTCTTACAGTCTACTTATGACTGCTGTAATGTTGGGAGTTTTGTTTATTCTTGAAAAAAAACAAAAACAAAAAATACCCCAAAACCCTGGGTCTTTATTGCTACATTCAAGTAAAATCCCTATTCATCCTGCTGAACAAAATCAAACTCTGCAGTGCTTTCCAACCCTGGCTGCACATGACCATCAGCGGTGAGCTCCCAAAAACGTCTGATGGCAGGGCCCCAATTCTGCATCACTCTTGGGGAGGACACGAGGAGGGTTTGGCAACCGTACACTTTTTTTTTTAAAATTTTTCCCCCCACTCCCCCCTACATATGCCATAGGCTCCTTTTTATTGAGGTAAAATTCACGTAATGTAAAATTCATGGCATCTTTACTTTTTACAAGCCTCTTAAGTGATATGCATAGCCAGGGTTGTGGTCAATTCAACTGGCTGCTCTTTGTTTAACAACACATTGGGAACAGTTCTGGAAATAGCAGCTTGTGATGGTTAAGTTTATGTGTCAGCTTGACTGAGCTAAAGGGATGCCCAGATGGGTAACGAAACATTATCCGTGGCTGTTTCTGTAAGGGTGTTTCCAGAAGTGGTTAGCCTTTGAATCAGTAGACCTAAAAGAAGATTCTCTCCCACCAATGTAGGCAGGTGTCACTCAATACATTGAGGGCCCCCATCAAACAAAAGGTAGAGGGTAGAGAATCCCTCTTTCTGTCCATGAGCTGGGACATCCACAGCTTCTGATCTCAGGCCTTTAAACTTGGATTGAATTATACCACTGACTTTCCTGGTTCTCTTGCTTGCAGACAGATGGTGAGGTTTCTCAGCCTCCATAAGCCTCCATGAGCCAATTCCTATAAAAATAATGAATCTCTCTCTTTATTTATTTGTAGACATTTATATACATATAGGCTTTACATGCATTTATATACAGTCAAGTGCTACATATAGATATTTCAGTCAATGACAGCCTGTATACATGGTGGTTATCCCATAAAATTATAACACCATGTTTTTACTGTACCTCTTCTATGTTTAGATGCACAAATACTTACCATTGTGCTCCAATTGCCTGTGCCATTCAGTCCAGTAATGTGCCACATGAGTGTGTAGCCTAGGAGCAATAGGCTATACTGTACAGCCTAGGTGTGTAGGTGTGTAGTACCTATATCATCTAGGTTTGTGTAAATACACTCTATGATGTTCACACAATGATGAAGCCCCCAGTAACATATTTCTCAGAACATTTCCCCATCATTAAGTGGTACATGGCTATACAAAAAATTGGTTCTATTTCTCTGGAGAATCTTCACTAATACAGAGCCCCTCTTCTGAATTTGCCTTATTTTACTTTTAAATAAAAGAAGTAGGCCAGGCACAGTGGCTCAGGCTTGTAATTCCAGCACTTTGGGAGGCTGAGGCAGGTGGATCATGAAGTCAGAAGTTCAAGACCAGCCTGGCCAAGACAGTGAAACCCCATCTCTACTAAAAATACACAAACTAGCCAGGTGTGGTGGCGGGTGCCTGTAATCCCAGCTCCTGGTGAGGCTGAGGCAGAGAATTGCTTGAACCTAGGTGGCAGAGGTTGCAGTGAGCTGAGATTGCGCCACTGCACTCCTGCCTGGGTGACAGAGTGAGACTCCATCTCAAAAAAAAAAAAAAAAAAAGAAGAAGAAGAATATAATTCTTGCCAGATCCATATTTCCTTCTCTGTCAATGTTTGCAGTGCTGTAGAAATTAAGATAATCTTAATTGATAAATTAGATTTCTTTTTGTTGTTGTTGTTTCAAGATGGAGTCTCAGTCTGTCACCCAGGCTGGAGTGCAGCGGCATAACATCGGTTCGCTGCAACCTCCACCTCCCGGGTTCAAGAGATTCTCCTGCCTCAGTCTCCTGAGTAGCTGGGATTATGGTGCCTGCCACCACGCCTGACTAATTTTTGTATTTTCAATAGAGACAAGGTTTTGACATGTTGACCAGGCTGGACTCGAAATCCTGACCTCAGGTGATCTGCCCACTTCAGCCTCCCAAAGTGCTGGAATTATAGGCATGAGCCACTGCACCCAGCCAGATTTCATTATGTATTAGCCTATTCTCATGCTGCTATGAAGAAATAACCAAGACTTGGTAATTTATAAAGAAAAGGGGTTTAATTGACTCATAGTTCTGCATGGCTGGAGAGGCCTCAGGAAACTTACAATCATAACAGAAGGTGTATTCTTCACAGAGCAGCAGGAAACAGAATGAGTGTCAGCAAGGAAAATGCCAGACACTTATAAAACCATCAGATCTCATGAGAACTCACTCACTATCACAAGAACAGCATGGGAGAAACCACCCCCATGATTCGATTACCTCCCACTGGGTCCCTCCTGTGACATATGGGGATTATTGGATTACAATTCAAGATGAGATTTGGATGGCGATAGAAAGACAAATCATATAATTCCCCTCCTGGCCCCTCCCAAATCTCATGTCCTCACATTTCAAAATACAATCATGCCCTCTCAACAGTCCCCCCAAGTCTTAACTCTTTCCAGCATTAACCCAAAAGTCCAAGTCCAAAGTCTCATCTGAGACAAGGCAAGTCTCTTCTGCCTATGAGTCTGTAAAATCAAAAGCAAGTTAGTTACTTCCTAGATACAATGAGGGTACAGACATTGGGTAAATACACCCATTCCAAATGGGATAAATTGGCCAAAATGAATGTGCTACAGGCCCCATGCAATTCCAAAATCCAATAGGGCAGTCATTAAACCTTAAAGTTACAAAATTATCTCCTTTGACTCCATGTCTCATATCCAGTTCAGGCTGATGCAAGAGGTGGGTTCCCATGGCCTTGGGAATCTCTGTCCTGTGGCTTTGCAGGGTATATCCCTACTCCCAGCTCATTTTAGGGGCTGTTTTTAGTGCCTGCAGCTTTCCCAAGCACATGTTGCAAGCTGTCAGTGGATCACTATTCTCAAGTTTGGAGGATGGTGGCCCTCTTCTCACAGCTCTACTAGGCAGTGCCCCACTGAGGACTCTGTGTGGGGGCTTCAACCTACGTTTCCCTTCTGCACTGCCCGAGCAGAGGTTCTTCATGAGGGCTCCACCCCTGTAACAAATTTCTGCCTGGACATTCGGGCATTTCCATACATCCTCTGAAATTTAGGTGGAGGTTCCCAAACCTCAATTCTTGACTTCTGTGCATCCACAAGCTCAAGACCACATGGAAACCACCAAGGCTTGGGGCTTGCAGCCTCAGAAGCAATGGCCTGAACTTTACCTTGGCCCCTTTTAGCCATAGCTGGAGTTTAAGCAGCGGGGATTCAGGGCACCATGTCCCAAGGGTGCACAGAACAGGGGGGCCCTGAACCCAGCCCATGAAACCATTTTTCCCCTCTAGGCCTCCAGGACTGTGATGGGAGTGGCTGCTGTGAAGGTATCTGACATGCCCTGGAGACATTTTCCCCAGTTAGTGATTAACATTTGTCTCCTTGTTACTTATGCAAATTTCTGCAGCTGGCTTGAATTTCTCTCCAGAAAATGGGGTTTTCTTTTTTATTGCAAGTTCAGGCTGCAAATTTTCCAAACTTTTATGCTCTACTTCCTTTTGAACAGTTTGCTGCTTAGAAATTTCTTCTGCTGGATACCCTAAATCATGTCTCTCAAGTTCAAAGTTCCACAGATCTCTATGGCAGGGGCAAAACACCACCAGTCTCTTTACTAAAGCACTGCAAGAGTTATCTTTGCTCCAGTTTCTAACAAGTTCCTCATCTCCATCTGAGGCCACCTCAGCCTGGACTTCATTGTCATATCACTATCAGCATTTTGGTCAAAACCATTTAACAAGTCTCTCAGAAGTTCCAAACTTTCCCACATCTTCTTGTCTTCTTCTGAACCCTCCAAACTGTTCCAACCTCTGCCTGCTACCCAGTTCCAAAGTCACTTGCCTTCTACATTTCCAGGTATCCTTATAGCAGTGCCTCACTTCCTCAATACAAATTTACTGTGTTAGTCCATTTTCATGCTGCTATGAAGAAATATTAGAGACTGGGTAATTTAAAAAGAAAAGAGGTTTAATTGACTCACAGTTTCACATGGCTGGGGAGGCCTCAGGAAGCTTACACTCATTGTAGAAGATGCATTCTTCACAGGCCGGCAGGAGAGAAAATGAGTGCCAGGAGAGGAAATGCTGGACGGCTATAAACCCATCAGATCTCGTGAGAACTCACTTACTGTCAGGAGAACAGCATGGGGGAATGGCCCCCATGGGTCCCTCCTATGACATGTGGGGATTTTGGGATTACGATTCAAGATGAGATTTGTGGGGGGACACAAAGCCAAACTATATCATGCTACGTAAAAGTGGAGGTTATAGCATAAAGCCTCTTCGTACATCTTTAAGAAAATAAGCCACTTGTCTTCTGTCATCTGTCTTCTATTTTGATCTGACTGAAAGACATTGCTAAGCTAGTTTGCAAAGCAGCTCCCACCTCTAACTCTTCCCTCCTACTCCTTCATAGTTCAGGGAGGCTCCATTTCCAAAACAAGTGTGGTCATTGTACTTATGGCCACTAGGTGGCAGGCCAGATCCACCCAATAACGTCAGAGCCTTAATCCTCACTGGCTGCAATTATTTTCCTTTCGATCAATCTGTTATTAAAAATAGTGTCACTTTTTGGTAAACAAAACCACAGAATTTTAACAATAGAGAAAAAATAAGAAGTAAGCTTGTTCATTGTCAATTTTCTTTTAAATCTTCCCCAAAGGAGGAAGATACATTGCACATTTTTGTTGACTTTGGTGTCTCTTTCAGTATCTAGATGAAATACTAACACTTCTGTTTTAGAAGAGTAGATATATTTCTTCTGTTCCAAAAGGTAACAGTGGGCTGGGTGTGGTGGCTCACACCTGCAATCCCAGAACTTTGGGAGGCCAAAGCGAGCAGATTACTTGAGGCCAGGAGTTCGAGATCAGACAGGGCAACACGATGAAACCCCATCTCTACCAAAAATACAACAATTAGCTGGGTGTGGTGGCGCATGCTTGCAGTCTCAGCTTCTTGGGAGGCTGAGGGGCAGGGGAATTGCTTGAACCTGGAGGGTGGAGGTTGTAGTGAGCTGAGATTGCACCACTGCACTCCAGCTTAGGTGACAGAGCAAGACCCTGTCTAAAACAAAAAGTAACGGTGATGCAGATCCAATAATGCAATTACTGAAAGAAATAGAAGCACCTAAAAAATAATAATATAACATAGATTTGTCCCTTCATTTGTTTTGAGTAGAAAAAAAGGGGACGAGAAAGGGGAACAAAGAAAGGTTTGATTAATGGTTTAATCCTAGTCATTTTTTACACCTCTGATAGTATGTGTGTTTACCACAAGATGAATTGGCACATACAACTCACTTGAAGTTTTGTCAATAGACTCACTTCAATCCAAAAAGCAGGTATCAATGATAAATTCCACTAACAATCTCTGCTATTAGAACTGAGTTTGTTCTCACTCCCTCATTCTATAGATTGTTGTAAATTAACAAATAACTTCCTTATGCTAAGGTGGATAGAGGAGGATGAGGCAGGAAAAGGAAAAGGAAGTCAGCATTTCTGGAACATCTTTTCTCAAATATTCCTTGTTTATTTGGGAGATTATGTTTCTTCTGAGGATAAAAAAAGATTAGAAGTTAGATTGGTATTGTCTTGGGGGGAAACAGGCAAATAGAATGATAATAATAGAACTCTGTTGCCATAGAATATACATCTAAGTAATACTGTTCATAATGTTCCAATTTACTAGAGGTTGTGCATATAAGCAATACTCTGTTTATCTCCCCATCCTCCAATGTCACATGTCAATTGCCCTCTCACTAATTAATCACAAACCACACTGGCCTTTTATTAGTTTCTTGAATGGCATTAAATTCTTTCCTGTCTCAGTCAGGGCTGTGCACACACCTGGTATCTTCCACCGAACCGCTGCTCTCTTAGCTCTGTATAGCCAGCTCCTTCTCATACTTTGTCATAACTTGAATATTAATAGAGGCAGGAGGCAGAGAAATTCTAGACAGATAGAGATGGGTCCCTGGGAAAACCTTACCTTCAAGTCAAAAACAGCCTGAAACCCACAGACCAGAGTGAGAACTTCCATTGCTGTTTGCCGGCTCTCTTCTGATGGGTTCTTTCTGAATAATGCCTTTTAACCAATTGAATATTGCTTTTTCCAGTACTACTGATGGCCTACCCCGCCCCCATTCTGTTCCTGTAAAGGCCCCAGTCAGTAGAGGGGAGACAGCCTGACTTCAGGGAGGAGACCGCTTGACTTTGGGGAAAGATGATCTGCTTTTCTTGTCCCCTCTCCAGCTCCCCTCTCTACTGAGAACTGTTTTCATTGCCCAATAACATTCTCTGCTCTTACCATTCTTCAGTTGTCAAGTGCGACCTCATTCTTCTTGGACGCTGGACAAAAGCTTGGGATCCACTAAGTGGAGGTGGAGGCTGTCACACTGGCCCTTTGCCTTCGCAAGTTAGGGCAGCCACTCCACTGACAGCTACAGGGTCAGTGGCCAACTGAGCTGCTAACACACAGCCATTTATTGGACTGTGGATGGTAGAACTAAAAGAGCTAATTAGCACACTCACATCCCCTCTGGGGCTTTGGGATTGCAGGCACCCATGCCTGGGTGCCACCATGTTCCCCTCAAGGTGACATGCCTGGTCTGGCCATGGGCTTTGCATGGAGCTTGCTCCTGTGTTGGTGCTTGGAGTGGCTGGCCAGATCCCTTACTCACTTGCTCATGTGCTACCTCCTTCAAGGGGCAGAGCACGATGGGCTGAGTAGATGGGGCACTACTGCCGGGAGTCTGGCAAAAGGGCCAAGGAAAATCCTGCATCGATATTACAATCTCTGATCATTCAGTTAAAGTTTCTAGGGCCCCTCTACTGTTGCTGTCAATCTCAAATACTTTTTTGTTTCATTTACAATACATATTGGAACTTGTATTATTTTGAGTTTGCTTTTTAACTTAAATTTTATAATTTCTTTTATTAGAATATAGTTTCCATGAGACCAGAGAACATGTCTGTTTCTCTTTTTTTCTTTTTTCTTTTCTTTCTTTTGAGACGGAGTTTTGTTCTTTGTTGTCTAGGCTGGAGTGCAATGGCGTGATCTCGGCTCACTGCAACCCCCACCTCCTGGGTTCAAGCGATTCTCCTGCCTCAGCTTCCCGAGTAGCTGGGATTACAGGCATGCACCACCACACTCAGCTAATTTTGTATTTTTATTTATTTATTTATTTA
>NW_016810444.1:95874-99668 GCF_001698545.2 Rhinopithecus bieti
GGCCTCCCAAAGTGCTGGGATTACAGGCTTGAGCCACCGCGCCCGGCCAATTTTGTATTTTTAGTAGAGACGGGGTTTCTCCATGTTGGTCTCGAACTCTTGACCTCAGGTGATCTGCCTGCCTCGGCCTCCCAAAGTGCTGGGATTACAAGTGTGAGTCATTGCATCCTGCCCTTTTTCATTCACTGAATAATTTCACTACTTCACAAATATGTGTCAGGCACTAGGCTGGCAGACACACACATAGTATTTGTTAAATAACCATACCTCTCTAGAAGGAACTTCCCCTTTAAAGTTTTTCTATATATAATTTGAGAAACAGGTAGAAAGAGTCCACATTCTTAGAACTTATTCTTAGCAGATAATTTAATTTGAATCTCAATGAGAATGAAATTTAATAAATATGACTATTAAGAAAGAGACAATCAGAGTCATATTTTTGAAAAGTACATTCACTGACCTAATGACATTATATGTGGAGAACATATCACAGAACCAGAAACATCCTGTCCAAAATAGCCTAGCATATTTTAGTTCAACAAACAAAGTGATCCAGTTGGTGAGATGAGACAAAGCCAGCCCATTTGGGTCTAAATTTATGAGATTTTTAATCCATAACATGATTATAATGATTCTTTCCCTTAGAGTTGTGTGAATCTGACCTAACCAGGGATAGCAATGAGTAGGGTGAAGATCATATTTATGGTATCTGGACCCTGGATTTTTCCAGTTCGTCCAGCTACTCGGGCCTTCAAAACCTTGGAAGGGAGTCTTCGGTGTTTACCTTATTGTTATTAAGATGTTCAAAAGCTCAAGAATTCTAAAAGCCATACTGAGGGGATAACTTTCACCAAAGACTTTTCCTTTATCTTTCGTTGCATGTGGTCACTTAACTGTTTTAGCTTTATTCAACACAAAAGATGAGAAAATATTTATACAGTATCATGAGATGAGGCTTCTAATGGGCCAGTGGCCAAGGATGGGGAAAAGAATCAAGGACAGAATAAATCTCCAAAGTAAGAGAATCTATTATATAACAAACAAACTTCTATAATTAATCTCTAGGAGCACGGGTTCTAATAAATGAAGATGGAGGAGAATTGCTTCTTCTGTCCAGACGAAAGGTGTGACTAAAGGTGTGACTTGCCCTCTGGGGAGGATACCAAGTTGGCGCCAGCTTTTCTTTTTTCTTTTCATTTCTTTTCTCTTTTCTTTTTCTTTCTTTTCTCCTTCCTTCCTTCCTTCCTTTCTTCTTTTTTTCTTTTCTTTCTTTTTTTTTTCAGAGTCTCACTCTGTTGCTCAGGCTGGAGTGCAATGGTATGATCTCGGCTCACTGCAACTTCCGCCTCCTGGGTTCAAGTGATTCTCCTGCCTTAGCCTTCTAAGTAGCTGAGATTACAGGTGCCTGCCACCATACCCAGCTAATTTTTGTATTTTTAGTAGAGATGGGGTTTCACCATGTTGTCTAGGCTGGTCTTGAACTCCTGACCTCAGGTGATCCGCCCACCTCGGCCTCCCAATGTGTTGGGATTACAGGTGTGAGCCACCGTGCCTGGCCATAAATATACTTTCTGCTTGATGATTGCACTTTTTGTTTTCTTTGAGCCATATGCTTAGATAGAACATCATAACCATTCTGTTACAATGGAGATTTTAACACGTTCACACTTGAAAATACCAATTTTGATTCCATTTGCATCTATAATTATTCAGGTATAAACTCACATACAATAAGCTATACATGACAGATAATGTGTACTCTATTAGTCTACCCATAAACAAAGTAAATGTATTTCCAAGTATGGAGTCATTGGCATCAGCCAACCAGTGGGGGAGAGTCTAAATTAGGCTTAAGAGCAGACAGGGGAGTTCCTAACATCCCTTATAGTAAACAACTGAGGCAGTCCTTGATTCTGCCACATTATGAGGATTTTATAAATAAAGTATTTCATGAAAGAAAAAGAAATCACAAAACTGCACCAAAGGAGAATGAGTATTAAATTGCAAACAAAGAAGACACAAGAAACAATAACAACAGTTGACAATGTTTTCTCATTCAATCCCTAGAAAAACCTTGTGATGAGGATACTTTTATCCCCTTCATTTTACAGATGTGGAAAAAGTAGATTAGGGAATTCAACTGGACTAAAGTTATAAATATAATAAGTGACACAACTCAAACTAATATGTTGCCTTATCTGGTATCAAACTTGTGTCCTTAATCATAATATCAAAATGCTTCCAAGAAAATTAAAGACGTGGTTTGCAACCAGTGGAGAAACTCTTGGGGAAATCGTCAATTTTTTAAAAAAGAATTTATTGAGAAGCAACCTGGAAAACACTTGACAAAAAAGTAAGAAATTATTTCATACTTAATTTTCTACAAAGAACAAAATAATGAATCTCACATTTATCACACATATGCAGTGAGAAGGTGTCCTGGAGGCTGTAGCAGTCAGTGCCTTTCACACAGGAAGGGACTCTTACTCTGAACTCTGCAAAGCAGAAGGGTGGTCGTGCCTCACGGTGGCTCGTAATGCATTTCTTGACCCAATGACTTCCTTTGTGGTTTCATCGGAGTTCACAGGAGCTGCCATCACTCTAGCTTTATGGTTTTCAGCTCTAACAAAGTGAGGAGTATAGTAGTCCTTTTGTTTTCTCGAAGACCAACTGGCAGGATCACTTATTGTACATACCTTGTCCGTCCTGCTCAGATTTCCTAGGAATTCAACTTCTGTCCTGATCTCTGTCTTTATTTCTATCCTGGTGCATTAGGCTGTCAACCTAGAAGGAAACATTTACATCTCCTCAACCACTCTCTCTCTTGACATTTCCTAAGGTGGTGATAGCTTTTTTCTTTTTCTTTTCTTTTTTTTTTTTTTTAGGGGCTGTTATGAGTTGTGCTGGAAACCAAGAAAGGATAAGCAAAGAAAAAAGTTCCCCTGAGTCATTTGGCCCCAAACATTTTAGCATACCCAAAGGCTCCAGAGCCCTTTCAGTAATATGTATTATTCCTATTAAAGATCCTACCCTTTGGTTTGGGTTCTGTAGCTAGACAAAGAGAAGGTTAAGAACATCTGCTTCTGTGTTACATTGTTCCAAACTTTTCCTTTCTTTTCTTTTTTTTTTTTTTTTTGAGATGGGGGTCTCACTCTGTTGCCCAGGTTGGAGTGCAGTGGCTAACTCTCCTGCTCACTGCAACCTCCACCTCCCAGGTTCAACTGATTCTCCTGCCTCAGCCTCCAGAGTAGCTGGGACTATAGGCACCTGGCACCACGCCTGGCTCATTTTTGTATTTGTCCCAAAGTTTTCTACTTGACCTAGATAAAACTTGGGTATTAATATCAGTTACGTTTTAAACACATTTTAAAATTTACGTTTGCCACACCCCTTTGATTATTAACTTCCATTATATGTTGAAGCAAGTCAGTACAAAGTGGTTTCAAAGTCACATAATACTTTAAAAATGGATAGCTTATTAAGGTAATACAAAGGGTCTTGGGTCTGTGAAGCTAGAGAAGATCCAGACCAGGAGTCTCAGGTATTTAAGAGCATGTTTTCTGGTTAAGGAAAGGATGACTGAAAGCAGTCACAAGTGCCATGTTTCATCCATTTACCATCATTATCAATGACTTATTTAATGTAGTAATAATTTTATAATTGGGATTTCTAAAGTCCCATAAACTGGAGCTAACATATATTGCCTTGCTAGCATTAACTACAGATGTTAATACATTAACCTTTCATTCTGGAGTTTGGGACAGTGAGTGATTATTTGTTATTATATATATATA
>NW_016810444.1:101727-115174 GCF_001698545.2 Rhinopithecus bieti
AAAAAAAAAAGAATATTTTCACTTGTAATAAACAAAGTTTGACAATCCCAGCATAAAACATTTCTTATCTAATGCTTTAAATACTTTTTATCACTAGTTTTGAAGAACTTAATTATAAAGTACATTTGAGTAGATTTTCTCATGTTTCTTTTGCTTGGGGTTCATGGGCTTTCTAGAGCTATATGCTTATAGGTCTAGAAATTTGGGAACATTTCAATTTCACTATTTAAATCTCAGTTTTCAACTATAATTTCTTTGAATACTTTCTGCCCCCTCCTATGTATCCAGAGACTGCTTTTATGCATACATTGGGCCCCTTGCAGCTATCCCACAGGTCACTGATACTCCGTTCATACACTTTTTACATGCTCTTTTTTTTTTTTTTTTTTTTTTTTTTTTTTTGAGACGGAGTCTCGCTCTGTCGCCCGGGCTGGAGTGCAGTGGCCGGTTCTCAGCTCACTGCAAGCTCCGCCTCCTGGGTTTACGCCATTCTCCTGCCTCAGCCTCCCGAGTAGCTGGGACTACAGGCGCCCGCCACCACGCCCGGCTAGTTTTTTGTATTTTTTAGTAGAGACGGGGTTTCACCATGTTAGCCAGGATGGACTCGATCTCCTGACCTCGTGATCCGCCCGTCTCGGCCTCCTAAAGTGCTGGGATTACAGGCTTGAGCCACCGCGCCCGGCCTACATGCTCTTTAATGTGTTTCATTTTGTTTAGTTTTCGTTGCTATGTCTTCAGATTCAGGCATCTTTTCTTCCACAGTGTCTTTTTTTTTAACTTTTATTTGAGGTTTGGAGCTACCTGTGAAGGTTTGTTATGTAGGTAAACATGTGTCACAGGGGTTTGCTGTACAGATTATTTCATCACTCAGGCATTAAGCCTAGTGCCCAATAGATATCTTTTCTGCTCCTCTCCCTTCTCTCACCCTATTCCCTTGAGTAGACCATAGTGTCTGTGGTTTCCTTT
This sequence comes from Rhinopithecus bieti, assembly GCF_001698545.2. NCBI lineage: Eukaryota > Metazoa > Chordata > Mammalia > Primates > Cercopithecidae > Rhinopithecus > Rhinopithecus bieti. The sequence goes on from NW_016810444.1 coordinate 102,694, forward strand.
TTTGTGTTCATAAGTTCTTATCATTTAGCTCCCACTTATAAATGAGAACATGTGGCATTTAGTTTTCTGTTTCTTCATTAGTTTGCTAAGGATAGTAGCCCCCAGCTCCATCTATGTTCCTGTAAAAGGCATGATTTCATTCTTTTTTATGGCTGCATAGTATTCCATGGTGTATATGTACCACATTGTCTTTATTCAGTCTGTCATTGATGGCTATTTAGGTTGAATTCACGCCTTTGCTATTGTGAATAGTGCTGCAGTGAACGTTCACATGCATGTGTCTTTGTGGTAGAATGATTTATATTCTTCTGGGTATATATCCAGTAACAGGATTGTTGAATTGAATGGTAGTTCTGTCTAAAACTATAAAAACGTGGGAAAGCAACCTAGGCAATACCATCTTGGACACAGACAGGAATGGGCATAGATTTCATGACAAAGACACCAAAAGCAATCGCAACAAAAGCAAAAATTGACAAGTGGGATCTAATGAAACTTAAGAGCTTCTGCATAGCTAAAGAAACTATCCACAGAGGGCAGGGCATGGTGGCTCACGCCTGTAATCCCAGCTCTTTGGGAGGCCGAGACGGGCAGATCATGAGGTCAGGAGCTCGAGACCAACCTGACTAATATGGTGAAACCCCGTCTCTACCAAAAATACAAAAATAAAAAATAAACTAAAAAAAAAAAAAAAATTATCCGGGGGCGGTGGCGGGCGCCTGTGGTCCCAGCTACTCCGGAGGTTGAGGCGGGAGAATGGCGTGAACCTGGGAGGCGGAGCTTGCAGTGAGCCCCGATCGCGCCACTGCACTCCAGCCTGGGTGACAGAGACTCCGTCTCAAAAAAAGAAGAAAAGAAAAGAAACTATCAACAGAGTAAACAGACAATGTACAGACTGGGAGAAAATATTTGCAAACTATGCACCTGACAAAGGACTAATACCCAGCGTCTCGAAGGAACTTAAACAAGTTTACCAGAGAAAAACAAACAATCCCATTAAAAAGCAGGCAAAAGGCTGGGCGTGGTGGCTCACTCCTGTAATCCCAACACTTTGACTGACTAAGGAGAACGGATCACCTGAGGTCAGGAGTTTGAGACCAGCCTGGTCAACATGGTGAAACCCCCTCTCAACTAAAAATACAAGAAAAAATTAGCCATGAATGTTAGCGCCTGCCTGTAACACCAGCTGCTCTGGAGGCTGAGGTAGGAGACTCATTTGAACCCAGGAGGTGGAGATTGCAGTTAGCTGAGATTGCACTACTGCACTCCAGCCTGGGCAACAGAGTGCGATCAGTCTCAATAAATAAATAAATTAATTAATTAATTTAAAAAATGAAAAGGAGGGAAAGGACATGAACAGGCACTTCTCAAAAGAAGACATACATGTGGCCTACAAGCACATGAAAAAAGCTCAGTATCGCTGATCATTAGAAAAATGAAAATCCAAACCACAATGAGATACTGCCTCACACCAGTCAGAATGGCTATTACTAAAAAGTCAAAAAGTAACAGATGCTGGTGAGGATGCGGAGAAAAGGGAGTATTTATGTACTGTTAGTGGGAGTGTAAATTAGTTCAACCCTTGTAGAAAGCAGTACCAAATAGCTAAAATGCAGGGTCTTATATTCTACTAGTAATTTGAGGACTTTTAAAAATTATTCATTGTAGCTAAAGTTTACTAATATTGTTAATCTTTTCTAAAGTCCAGCTTTTGACTTTCTTTATTTTCTCTATTTTTCCACTCTATTTTATGTACATATCTTCTAATATTTATTATATTGTTCATTTGGCTGGTGTTGGGTTTAATTTCTTTTCCTTTTCTAGTTTCTTAAGGGATGAAGTTAGGTTGTTGGTTTAAGATGTTCTTTCCAATGTATGTAAAGATATAAATTTGCCTCTAAGCGCCACTTTTGTTGCATCCCATATGTTTTGGTTGCTGTGTTTTAAATTTCATTAGCCTTAAGATATTTTCTAATTTCCCCTGTATTTTTTTCTTTGACTCATTGCTTATTTAAAAGTGTTGTTTACATTCCACCTAATTTTCAATTTTTTAGTTTTACTTCTGTTAATGAATTCTAGTTTCATTCCATTGTGATAGGAAATAATGCTTTCTATGAGTTTAGTTGTTTAAAATTAATTAAGACCAGCTTTGTGGTCTAACATATAGTCTGTCCTGAAGAATTCTCCATGTGCACTTGAAAAAAATGTATATTCTGCTGCTGTTGGATGGAGTGTTCTATATGTCTTTTAGGTCCCATTGGTCTATAGTGCTGCTCAAGTCCTCTACTTTCTTATTGCCCTGGTTGTTTTTTGCATCATTGAAAGTAGGCATTACATTATCCAAGTATTACTGAAGAGCTGTCTATTTCTCTCTTCAGTTATGTCAATGTTTGTTTCATATATTTAGAGGTTCTGATATTTAGTGCCTATATGTTTATAATTGTTATTTATTCTTGATGAATTGACACTTTTATTAATATATGATGTTCTTTGTCTTTTATATGTATATATACACATTTATTTTATCTGACATTAGTATGGCCATCCCAATTTCTTTTGGTTACTATTTGCTTGGAATATCTTTTCCATTCTTTCATTTTCAACTTATATGTGTTTTCAGATCTGAAGTGAGCTCATATAGACACCTTCTTGTTAGATCCTGCTTTTGCTATCAATTCTGTCCATCTTTGCCTTTTAATTGGGAATTTTAATTCATTTATATTTAATGCAGTTACTGATGGGGAAGGACTTATATTTTCCGTTTACCTATTTATTTCAGGGTGTCTTATAGTTACTTTCTCACTCATTTTTTCCATTATTGCCTTTGTTTGTGTTTAGCTGTTTTTTTTTTTTTTGTAGAGACACATTTTTATTATCTTCTCCTTTCCTTTGTGTATATTCTATAATTTGTGTTAACTTAAAGATTATTTATAATATTTACATTTTTTAACAACCTATTTTTAATGAATACTAACAATTTCAGTGGCAAACTAAAACTCTACTCCTACACAGCTCCACCCCTCTGCTTTATGATATCAATGTCACAAATTACATCTGCATTTATTTTGTAACTATTAACATAGATTTATTATTATATTTACTCGATTGCTTCTAAATCTTATAAAAAATAAAAAGTGATATTACACACCAGAATCTTAATGATGCTGAGCATTATATTTGCTGATGCATTTATCTTTACCAGAGATCTTTGTATCTTTATATGATGATGATGAATTATTGTTTTGCATCCTTTCAGTTTACTCTATAGAACTCTCTAGTTTTTCTCGTAGGGCAGGCTTAGTGCAATAAACGGTCTCCGATTTTTTTTTATCTTAAATACTTTAATTTCACCCTGATTTTTTAAGGACAGTTTTGCCAGATAGTAAAATTTTGATTGACAGTTTTTTCATTCATAAGTGTAGATATACCACCTTTCTGTCTTGCAGCCTCCAAAGTTTCTGCTGGACACTCCACTGGTAATTTTATCAAGGAGCCCTTGTTTGTGACAAATATTATCTTGTTTTGTTTTGTTTTGTTTTCTTTCTTTCTTTCTTTCTTTCTTTCTTTCTTTCTTTCTTTCTTTCTTAAGATTTGCTTCTTGGCTTTGGGGCTGTTGCCAGTTTGATTATATTTTTTTGTGGATCTCTTTGCATTTATACTACTTGGAATTCATTAAGCTTTTTGGATTTGTAGATTCATGTTTTTTTATTTTTTTAAATCAAATTTGGCAAATTTCTTCATTTTTAAAATACTGTTTCTTTTCATATTCTATGACACTTATAATGGGTATATTGGTCTGTTAAATAATGTCCCTTAAATCGGTTAGTCTCTGTTCACTTTTCTCTCTTCTTTTAAAAAATTCCTTGTCTTCTGGCTTAATAATTTCAAATGGTTTACTTTCCAGGTAGCTGATTCTCTCTCTCTTTTTTTTTTTTTTTGTAGTAACAGTACATTTTCAGTTCTGTTATTTAATTTTCATCTCTAGAATTTGGTTTATTTTATATTAATATTTTCTATTAGTTGATATTCTCATTTTGTTCTATGTATTACCCAATTTTCTTTAGTTACTTTTCTGTTTTTTTCTTTAACTTTTTGAGCATATTTAGTACAGTTATTTTGAAGTCTTAGTCTGCTAATCTGATATTTGTGCTCCCTCATGAGCAATCTCTAAAGATTCATTTTGTTTCTTCCAATGGGTTGTGTTTTCCTGTTTCTTTGTATGGCCTGTGATGTTTTTGAAAATTGAGCACTTGAAAAAAATAGCTACCTCTCCCAATCTTTGAAGACTGGCTCTGTGCCAAGGCAATTCTCTATTTATTAACTATGTACTTTAGGCTTTGGGATTAGCCTTAGGTAAAGGCTTGAGATCTTCTCAGGTCTTTTGGAGCATGAATGTTTCCTGGGTCTTTGTGTGGCTTTTTGTTTTCCCATATATGTGGCTACTTTTGAATGTCTTAATGTCCTGGAGAGTCACATTCCAAATTTTCTTGACTTCTTTACTTAACATTCTGAGTGTTTTTATAATTGTAGGGAGACAAACTTGCTAGCCTGCTGATGACCTGGTGTATCTAGCTTAGGTCAGTTTTTCCTTGCTTACCCCAATACCTCTATAAACCTATGAGTCCAAAGGAAACAGAATTTCTTTTCTGTAGTAAAATTTATACGGTGTTCAGTTGTGCTTAGCTCAAGCTCACCTCTTTTTGCTCTGACGAGTTTCAGTGGCACCATGCACTACCCCTGTTTTTTATCTTGCATCATGAGTCATTTGTGGTGTTTTTATTATTTCATTAGTAGATAGTGTTCGACACAGAATATAAACTACTCTTTCTGAATAATAGGCTTTTGGAAGTAGAACATATTCACATATTCTCTCCAACCACTTTGGGATAGGAGGCATTCTCTTTGGGGGAACAATAATGGGGAATTCAACCAAAATAGAATAGTCAGTGATAAGTTGTTCATAGGAATTATATCTGGGGACTACAAAGTCCTGGAACAAAGGATCTATTGAAAAATAGAAATTTAGATCATGACTATGTTTGAAATTTCGGCTATTGAAAAAATTGGAAGAATCAACTACCACTAAGTCCACCTGGAGACAAAGTAGTCCTTCCAAAGACATATATGTCTCGGGGGAAGAAATAGAGCTAAATGGGGACTTTGAACGTTTAATTCATGTCTTTGCTTGTCACTGAAAGAAATAGAGAGTGAAGAATTATGTGAAGATGAGACTCTTAACATGACTTCTTCACACAAATGCACATGGCTATCTTTCATTAGAAAAAGAGGTTGAAAAAATATACATGGTTTCCCAAGCTCTAGATATATACACCAAACCTTGGGAAAAGGAAATCCATAAGACCTATGAGGAAGCCAAAGAAACTTAAATCATTTGTAGCAAAAGGAGCAATGAGCAGAGATAATTAGAACTAGTCTGCAAGCAAGACTTAGTTGATAGGAAAGAGGAACACAAGGAAACTGTGATTCTGAGGTACCTGGGGATGCTTCTACTTTTGAGATCAAAAGCATTTATTCGTAATATCCACCTTGAATAACCCATGGCCTCCTGAATATCCCACTAAAGACACAGTAGATAGTTCTTGCTAGAATGCCTACAGCCTTCAGCATAAAATTCTAAGAATGATTCTAATATATATTCTTCTTATTGACTTAATTAATAATATTCTAGTGATTGATAATTACTCCATTACATTACTGTTGTTCCATTTCTAAGATGCATTCCTCCATCATCATCATAGTTATATAGAGTATTTTGCTATTATTTTGGTCATTTTCTGAAAGTCATAATATTCATCCTTGACTTACTAATGTCCAATATATATAGTTACTTTACATCTTCCCAGCCATTATAAGAAACTTAGAGCTTTTTAGTTCTATTTATTACTCTTTTGAGTTAAAATGCAACTCTTATTTTAATGTAAGTGAATGTAATGTAGTAAACTTTAGTTTTATGCAATTAAAATAGTAGACATTATTTATGGTTTCATATAATTGCTATTCATTAGACTTACATCTGTATTTACCTATTTCATTGTCTTTTATCCGGAGTCTTTGAGGTCTCATCTGAGAATATTTTCTTAAACCAAAAGAATATTCTGGGCCAGGCGAGGTGGCTCACGCCTGTAATCCCACCTCTCACGAATCACCTGAAGTTAGGAGTTTGAGACCAGCCTGGCCAACATGGTGAAACCTGGTCTTCACTAGAAATACAAAAATTAGCCAGGCATGGTGGCATGTGCCTGTAATCCCCGATATTTGGGAGGCTGAGGCAGGAGAATTGCTTGAACCCAGGAGTCAGAGGCTGCAGTGAGCCGAGTTCATGCTACTGTGCTCTAGCCTGGGCCACAGAGTGAGAATCCATCTCAAAAAAAAAAAAAAAAAAAAAAGCCGGGGGCGGGGGCTCAAGCCTGTAATCCCAGCACTTTGGGAGGCCAAGACGGGCGGATCACAAGGTCAGGAGATCGAGACCATCCTGGCTAACACGGTGAAAACCCGTCTCTACTAAAAAATACAAAAAACTAGCTGGGCGAGGTGGCGGGCGCCTGTAGTCCCAGCTACTCAGGAGGCTGAGGCAGGAGAATGGCGTAAACCCGGGAGGCGGAGCTTGCAGTGAGCTGAGATCCGGCCACTGCACTCCAGCCTGGGCGACAGAGCGAGACTCCGTCTCAAAAAAAAAAAAAAAGAAAAAAGAAAAGGATATTCTTCTAGTGTACTTTCTTAATACAGATATAAAGGTAATACATTGTTTTTGTTCTGCTTAAATGATCTTTCTTTTACCTATGGAGTATAATTAGATGCTCATATCATTCACATTTGATTAGATAGTTGCCTCTGAGAATAGAATTTTAGTTTGGCAGTTGTTGTCAATCAGTAATCACACAGCCTTCATTTTCTTTTTCTTTTTATAGGTTAGCTGCCATTATAATTGTTGCTCCTTTGAAAGTAAACTTTGCTTCTTCTCCTATCTTTAAGTTTCTGTTTGTCTTTTTTTTCAACAGTTACATATGATACACCTAAGTTGTCATTTTATTCGCCCTACTGGAGTTCATAAGCCTTTGATAATATATAGTTTGATATTTTGTATCAGTTGTGAAAAATTCAGGTATTATGTCTTCTACTCTAGATTATGGGGAAATTGTGATTTATAAAAACAAATTTTGGGCCTGGCGCGGAGGCTCAAGCCTGTAATCCCAGCACTTTGGAAGGCCAAGGCCGGCGGATCAGGAGGTCAGGAGATCAAGACCTTCCTGGCTAATATGGTGAAACCCCGTCTCTACTAAAAAATACAGAAAAATTAGCCAGGCGTGGTGGCGGGTGCCTGTAGTCCCAGCTACTCGGGAGGCTGAGGCAGGAGAATGGCGTGAATCCGGGAGGCGGAGCTTGCAGTGAGCCGAGATAGCGCCACTGCACTCCTGCCTGGGCGACAGAGCAAGACTCCTTCTCAAAAAACAAAACAAAACAAAAAAACAAAAAAACAAATTTTGAGGTAATAGACCATAGGAGCGATTGCCTTAGCAAATTCATTGCTCTTTATGTGCAGTTTTTGCTTGCTTTTGCTGAAAGAGCTCATTGCTGATGTGTATATACAAGTTCACTTTGAAGCACCATATGTAGATGAGATGAGAGTAATTCAATTGGAGGAGACTTTCTGGTATGCTCTGTTGAAAGTTATTCAAAGTGAAGTCTATGCTCACTTTTTTTGCAATAATGAAGGATTGCAATTATGATACTGCATATCATAGGGAAGGATATTATGAACAGTGTCTTCTAAGAATACTGTATGGAAATTTTCAGCATATATGCCCTAAATTTATCTTCATTGATCTGCACTGAAGTCTTCATTAAAGGCAATAACAGAACTTCAATACAATGAAAAAGAAGAAATAATACAGAGGTAAGAGTCACATAGTAGAGGAGAACAAAAATATAAAAGACATCTATATTCTTTTGGCTTGCTAGGATCTACTGGGGGGAAACATTACTGCTGTTAATGTCTTTTATTCACATTCCAAACAGTAATTCCTATAAAAATTGTCCTTATGAAGAGCTATTATTCTTTTTCTCACTGTTCCTCTTTAGAAGATACATCCAGGGTGGGAAAATGTAAATCTGCTTGTATAAGCAGCTCTGACTATTTACAAAGAAGCAATATTCTTACAATTTGATTCATTAAGATTTTTTGTTCTGGGGTCAGCATAGCATAATGGCTATGTTCCTGATCTTTAGAGTTAGATTCTTTTAACTTAAATCATAGTTTAAGCATCTAATTCTTACTATTTCTGATACCCAGAAAAAAAGTATCATTCTCTCTGGGTCTTGGTTTTCTTATTAATACAATAATGGCAATGATAATACTTGTATCATAAGATTACTGGGAAAACACATGAGTTAATGCCCACAATCATTGATGTAGTACCAGGAATATTTGAAGCAATCAACAAATATTAGCTCTTTTTTAGGTGCCACTTGTGACCAGATTCCCTTTAGTTTCTATGTCTATGTGATTTCTTCCCCCATTGTTGGCCAACATTTGAAATTTCTTATATTTGCATTTACTTCTGTATGCAAATATATTTAAAATCTAGAATCATTTTAAGGTCATATTTTGATTTTTTGAGTTTGATTGAGATGTCTCCAACTTATAAAATGTTGAGTTTAGCATGCTTAAATGAACACAAGATGTTAAAAATTCTCTATTTATAATTATATGATGTGTAAGAAAATATAAGAATGAATATCACATGAAACACTTCCAATTCTTCATTATTTGCCTTGGTGGGACTGGAGCTCAGTGCTTCAGAACAAATTTCCTTGATGCCAAGATTTTATTTTCAGTAGATATAAAATGTCAGTTTTCTTCGGAGGAAGACCAATTACCTTGACAAACAAAAAGTACATGCAAGAAGATAACTTTGTCACCTACGGTCATTCAGTAAATTATAATTTTTGCATTGTTGTTTTCTTTTTTTTTTTTTTTTTTTTTTGAGACGGAGTCTCGCTCTGTCGCCCAGGCTGGAGTGCAGTGGCCGGATCTCAGCTCACTGCAAGCTCCGCCTCCCGGGTTTACGCCATTCTCCTGCCTCAGCCTCCCGAGTAGCTGTGACTACAGGCGCCCGCCATCTCGCCCGGCTAGTTTTTTGTATTTTTTTAGTAGAGACGGGGTTTCACCGTGTTAGCCGGGATGGTCTCGATCTCCTGACCTTGTGATCCGCCCGTCTCGGCCTCCCAAAGTGCTGGGATTACATGCTTGAGCCACCGCGCCCGGCGCATTATTGTTTTCAATTGTCCTCCCTAACATCAAGAGAAGTCCTGATATATGAGAGTTTTTCTGATAAGTACACCATTGTTAACTAACTTTGGTCTCATATTTACAAAGTGAATATTTACCTAATACATATTTACATATATTGACAAAATATGTCTAGACTTAAACAGCTTATGTGTGATAGATACCAACATTCTCATTGTAAACCAATACTTACCTTTGCTTTGTGATATTATGTTGCAATGTGCAGTCTCAATGGTTGTCTCATGCAGGATCTCCTCAAGACAATGAACTGAAATTCACAATATTTGCAAAAGAAAATACTATTATCACTTTCAAACGTTTGGGATGGCAAATAAAACAGATATCCAACATTTCTTAAACACAATTTATGCATTCATTGTTTTAATTGAATGAAGAACAAATAGTAAATTATCACTGGCAATTTATATTAAGGTATGAACTTTTACTTATGAAATATATTTATGAGTCAATGACTGGTGACTTAATAAGCACATATTTGTCTATATGATTGATGTTATTCTAAGCAATTAGTTAACCTAGGCAGTCAGGAAAAAACAACCTATGCCATTTTTGCAGCAAACACCTTAGACGTACCATACATCTGATTAGTCCCAAAGTACTGTTTATCATGACAATGCTTCATATATCTGTTTCCTTCTTCACAGTAACATAACTTTTTCCTACTCAGATTGTCATTATTTTTATGCTGAGCTATTTTAGTATTATACAAACTCTCTTTCTCTAGTTTTCCACTATTACTTTCCAATATTTTCTACAAATTACTTCCAGAGTAAGCACCCCCAGACCATACCTTGAATAATGGTACCCTTTCAGTCATCTTCAGAGGCTATGAATTATTTATATGCTAAAATTCTAATTCATTAACATTAAACATATACAAAATTGTACCATTTGCACAACTGTACTATTTTTTATCAGTTATATTTCTAACTACCTTCATATATAAAATCTTTAAACTATATGATTTTGCATTGATGTGTTTTATATTTTATGACTCTGGCACTAAAGATGGCACAATTTGGATTTTTAAAATAAGAACAAATATCCCTAATTTGAATTAATTTCAGTCTTAATGGTCCATGGTCACGTATAAAAGATTTGGGAGACTTGACATGAATTGTAGAAGAAATCTCTCTGCATTTCTGCTTTACTAAGATCAGATCTGATCCCTGTCCAGTAACAAAATCTTACAATATTTTACCCACAAGGTTTTGGTTTAGTCCTGTACAAACTCATATCCCCATGATTTTAAGTTATCTGAACCAAGTTATTCCAGCTTGAGTACCAGATGCATTGCTAGACTCATGGAAATAAATATCGTAAGTATTGCTGAATCATTCCCTCGCCAGACCCAGAGTACTGAAGTTGAGTATTTTTCTTATGATGATTTAATGGAAAAAGAGGAAAATATTGTCACCAGTTTTCCATTTGCTCAAATTTGCAATTTTCCATTTTGTTCCCAAATTGGGTTAGTCTGTATTTTAAATATATTCTCATAGGATGGATGTGGCTAGTCATGAACATGATCTTAGTTGAACGTGAAACAACCATTTCCCTATCTTGTCCCGAATGAGAAACCAAATAATCAAGCTAAGTCTTGGCCAGGCGCGGTGGCTCAAGCCTGTAATCCCAGCACTTTGGGAGGCCGAGACGGGCGGATCACGAGGTCCGGAGATTGAGACCATCTTGGCTAACACGGTGAAACCCCGTCTCTACTAAAAATACAAAAAACTAGCCGGGCGAGGTGGTGGGCGCCTGTGGTCCCAGCTGTTCCGGAGGCTGAGGCAGGAGAATGGCGTAAACCCGGGAGGCGGAGCTTGCAGTGAGCTGAGATCCGGCCACTGCACTCCAGCCTGGGCGACAGAGCGAGACCCCGTCTCAACAACAACAACAAAAAAAATCAAGCTAGGTCTTAAGGCATCACTGCATAAGCAAGCTATGCATGAATTATTTTTCTACCCAAAAATATTCTTGTTTATTTACCATTTCCTCCTCTATTTCTGTCGTATATTTAATGATTTCTGGTTCATTTATGCTAAGCCCTTAATATCCACTGAAGGTTTCCCTTCTAATTGGTCATTCACATATAGGATTAGCTCATTTGATGCAGGGAACTACTTCTAGTGGTTCAACTGCTTCTCTCTTACCTTTTGGTTATTAGGACAAAGTTTGATAATAGTAAAACAGAGGGAAAAGCATCTGTTTGTCAGGATATTTTACCAATTTATATTTTATTTCATTTAAAAGTGAGTATTCACTACACTTAAACTATGCTAGTGTTCTCAAACATTACCAAGGTGTATTTATCAAAGTAGTATGTCCAATTGCTATAAAACACAGCTTGGCTCTAGCAATAAAATAGTCTTCTATATGGAGTGGTAATTCATTTTATTGATTTGTATTTATTTTCCAGCATTATTTAAGTATGACTGACAAAAATTGTATATATTTAGGGTGTACAATGTGGTATTTTGGTATAAGTAGACCTGTATAACAATTCCCACAAGCAACTTAATATGTCCATCGCCTCACATATTTACCTTGTGTGTGTGTGTATGTGTGTGTGTGTGTGTAGTGAGAACACTTAAGAGCTAAACATCTACTCTCTTAGCTAATTTCAAGAGTCTCCAATACATTATCGTTAACTATAGTTACCATGGTGAACATTACATCTCTAGACTTTATTCATCTTTTAACTGAAAGTTTGTGTCCTTTGACCAATATCTCTCCATTTCTTCTACTGCCTAGACTCTGGAAACCACCATTCTAATCTCTGTTTCTCTAAGTTCAATTTTAAAAAATAAAGATTCCACATATAAGTGATATCATGCAATATTTTCTGTGTCTGTCTTATTTCACTAAGCACAATATCCTCCAAGTTCATCCATGTTTTCCAAATGGCAAGATTTCCTTTTTTTTTTTAAGGCTGAATAATACCTTCTTTCTCTATATATGTATACACACATGCAAACACACACATGCACATATTTCCTTATATTTTACCTGTTAATTTTAGCACCATAATCTACCTAGAAATTATTTTTTACTTTTAAAAAATTATTTTTCAAAAATTATTTTTTACTTTAAAAAATTATTTTTCAAAATCTATTGTTAAATATCTGTCATTTTGAAGAAACTATTGTATAATAT
>NW_016810444.1:115335-130412 GCF_001698545.2 Rhinopithecus bieti
TACTTTAAAAAATTATTTTCAAAATCTATTGTTAAATATCTGTCATTTTGAAGAAACTATTGTATAATATATATAGACATACACATATATATGCACACATTATTTGTACAGAGAGACATATGACTTTATTATTAGACTCATTTCTTTTATTTGGATATATTTACTTTATAAACTTATCATGTGAAATTACTCACAGCCTTATTTCTAGAAAGGCTACATCCCTACCTGTCTTGTTAATACATTTCAATATATATATCTGGACTGTAACAGCACAACATCATTACAGAGGAGCATCCACTAGAATCTTAGGCCATATGGTGGGGCATGATGGCTCATGCCTGTAATCCCAGCACTTTGGGAGGCCGAGGTGGATGGAGCACCTGAAATCAGGAGTTTGAGACCAGTCTGGCCAACATGGTGAAACCCTCTCTCTACTAAAAATACAAAAATTAGCCAGGCATGGTGGCATGTATCTGTAAGCCCAGTTACTCAGGAGGCTGAGGCAGGAGAATCACTGGAACTCAGGAGGCAGAGGTTGCAATGAGCTGAGATTGTGTCACTGAACTCCAGCCTTCCAGCCTGGGTGACAGAGCGAGATTCCCTCTCAAAAAAAAAAAAAGAATCTTAGGCCTAGGCCATACCTCTACATTTGCTATTTACTACCTTGTGTCTGACATGTCCCTGTACAGATTTTTCGTTTCTGGAGTATAATTTCCTCTTTCAATTAGTTTCTCTTTTAAACAAGTAACACATGAATTTACTTTACAAAAGACATTGAATATATACTGTAAAAAGTGAAAACACCTCCCTATGGTCCCTCTGACACTATTTACTTCAGCAAAAAAAAAAAAAAAAAATCAATGTAAAATGCCATGTATGTATATTTTTTGACCATTTTCAATTTTTTGTATGCTTATGAATAAATTTAGTTAATTCTTGTTTCCATAGCAAATAGATTATTGATTTCTTCCATACTAACACTTGCTTCCACATTAATAGATTATTGCATGTCTTTCTGACTTAACTGGGTAATTTATACATGTCTGTGTGTTTGTATGTGTATATACATACTTTTTTCTTATTTTTAAAGTATAAGTAAATGTAAAATATAACTTGACAGTTTCATACATCAAATTTGTATGAGAGAGTCCGTTCTCCACACATGAATCTATGAGGAAAAGTATTATTTTTGTCAATTCAATGGGCAAATGATGTATTTTAAAATTCATTCTCATTTCCATGAGAATGTCCAACCTTTGAAGTTGGACATTTTTCCTACTTATGTATCCTTGCCTCATCTTTTAAAAAAATTCTTTGTACTTCTTTGACTGTTATACTTTTGATAATATTATATGGATTTGAATATATATTCAAACTGTTTCAACATTTTTTTTCCTGGTCTGTTATTTTTAGCACTGTAATCTACCTAGAAATTATTTTTTAGTTTTATATTCTTAAAAAAATTATTTTTCCATACCTATTGTTAGATATCTGTCATTTTGAAGAGCCTACTGTATCTTATTTTGTTTATATGCATACACATATATATGCACACATTATTTGTACACAGGTGCATATGACTTTATTATACATTATTTGTACATATTTGCATATGACTTTATTATTAGGTTCCTTTCTTTTATTTTGATACATTTACTTTATAAAAGTATCATGTGAAATCACTTAAAGCCTTATTTCTACAAAGGCTAGATCCTTACCTCTTGTGTTAATATCTTTCAATATGTATTTTATTAATCTCATAAAATTTTACTTTAATGTATAGTTTACAATGAACTGATTTATCATGAAAATACACTTGCATTGAAATTACATGAGTGCTGGATGAATTTAGAAAAGTATTATCATCTCAGCGTTCATCTTCCCACCAAGGTACATTTAATATATATTCAATTTATAATAATGTCTTCACTAATGACCTTCTTTATGACTTTTAATAAAGTATCATAGTCTCTTATATATATGCCAAATACATTATTAGGTATATCAGTTTATTTAGTAAAAAAATTTCACTAAATATTTACAATGTGTCAACATACTATTCAAAAGCAGAAGATAAAACATTGAACAAATAAAGGCAAAGGCTTTGTTCTCATGAAGATAATTTAGCAGAAGTCAGCCACTGAGTACATAATCACAGAAATAATTATACACACGAGACTGGAAAATGCTACAAATGACTGGTACATAAGATGTCATAACAGAGAAATTTGGCCTAATTATAAGCAAATAATTTGAATTCTCCTTTTACCTGTCACAGAATGAAAAAAGAGCAGTCTGTGCACATGCTCTGTGGCAAGAAGGATCATGGCTAAAGTTACAATTCACACAAATTTTCCCAGAGAAATCCTGATTTATGCCTGTTGTCCCAGAGTAATTGTTAATATGATCTGCTGTCATTCTTATGGTTATCCTTGTTTGCACAATAGTTATGCAGTCACACTATTGATGTTACATTCAATGAACTAAAAGACAACAACTGTGGCTGGAGGCTGGTTCGGGAGAAAGGGTGTGCTTCTAGCTGGGGAAGGGAGCCGTGGACCAAGTATGGAAGGGTGAAAGGGCCTTGTAAACCATGTTCAGGCTTTTAAAATTTACACTGAATCCACAGTGTTAAGAAACTAATCATTAAATGTAAGTGAGTTTATAAAATTTGCATTTTGAAGAGACAATTCTGGAAATCGATTAGAAAGAATCAAGGGTAGGTACAGTAATATCACTTGGGGATTTAGGGAGTAGACAGAGCGGAAGATTATTGCCTCAGATTAGATGGGTAGGAGTGCAGATGTGGAGAATTACACTGGCTCAGTGAGCCAAGATATTCATACACAGATGGCCCCCAGCGTCACCTCACTAGACATTCGGTCAACAGATGCAGAGAAAGTTAACAGTATTAAAGTATCTGATTTTTTTTCTTGATCCTAGTAAGGACCAGGGCTGAGAATATAAAGTGTTTGTTTGAAAGTAATGTACCAAGCATTTTTAAAGCTATCTAAGAAGAAATGTCAAATAAGAGGCTTGAAAAGTGGACCTGGAAATTGGATATTATATCTTGCTGGTATATAAGAAAGTTATTTTAATTTTGGATTGAGTTTACTTATTGAACTGTTCTTTTTATTTTGATTGTTTCTTTCTTTCCAGTAGTTTCTTTTTTAACCATCTGGATAAGAAAGAGCATCATCTGCATATAATTGCAGTTGTTAATTTCAATTCTGGTTTATATTATGTCTAACTAGGTTTTCTTACATTGTGACTTTTCCTTGCCGAACACATGCAAAAAAAAGTTGAATCCTAATAGTTATAGCAGTCATCCTTGTCTTCCTGATTTTATTGAAAATGATTATAATGTTTCACTATGAAAGATAATATTTGCTGAAGGCTCTTATGAATACTCTTAATCAAGTTTAATACGTTTGTATTTATTTCCTTTTCTCCTATTGAAAGACCTCTTGATAAGTGAACAAATTTTTATCCCCAACTTAAACCAGAATTTTATCATTGTAACAGTGATGTATTATGTTGGCTCTTTTATGTAGAAGTTTCGTTTTTCTGTTTGTAAGGAATATTGTCCTAAAATATTTTCCTGTATATAGAAATAATCCTAAACTAATTTTACTGATTTTAGGTGGGGTGGCATGAGAATCTTCCATCCTTTTGTAGGTACTGAACAGTTTATCTAGTAGTCGTTTGCTGTTATTAAGATATATGTGAGTTCATTCTTTTGTGTGTGCGTGTGTGAGATGGAGTCTCACTCTGTCACCGTGGCTGGAGTGCAGGGGTGTGATTTCGGCTCACCGCAACCTCCACCTCCCAGGTTCAAGCAATTCTCCTGCCTCAGCCTCCCGAGTAGCTGGGATTACAGGTGGCTGCCACCATGCCCAGCTAATTTTTCTATTTTTAGTAGAGACAGGGTTTCACCATGTTGGACAAACTGGTCTCGAACTCCTGACCTCAGGTGATCTTCCTGCCTCAGCTTCTCAAAGTCTTGGGATTACAGGCGTGAGCCACCATGCTCAACCTCAAATTCATTCTTTAAAAATTATCAGCCAGGTATCTATTTGGAGGCACATCTTTGATTAACTTACTTATTTTTTTCTGCAGTATATAGTAATATTTATTCAAATTGTCTCTTTTTTCCTGGGTCATTTTATCATAGTATGTGTCTTCACAGGAAATCATACATTTTAAAAAAAGTTTATGTTTATTACTAAAAGTTATATATTTTTTCTGTACTAGTATAGTTCACTTTGACATTAGAATTGCTTTATATCTATTTATGCCTCCATATGTTTTGGGTTGTTTTTCTTTTTTTAATGAATCAAATTCATCTTAACTTTCTATATTAAAAGAACTTCATGTTTCTAGTTTTCTTATAGTATGGAGTATTTTATAAATTTATTATTTTAAAAGACTATATATTTTATAATATTAAGACAAATTTAGTGCAAGCAATATGCAGACTTGGTTTGATATCTTGATCATTTTCTTTCATTTTTTGATGATTCTCTACCCACCATCTTCTATTGCCTCTATTAAATTGCTCTTTCAAATGATCTGAACTTGATATCATAATAAGTTAACTTTTAACTGCCAAACCAATAATATCTATAAACATTTTCACATTTTATTACATCTCACAGCTTATGAATCTAATGTCAATAACAGTATAATAAAATATAGAATACTGGTACTATTTTCTGTTTCTGTCAAAATACTCAGCTATCCACTAACGTCTTTTGATGAGGACACCTGGTCCTATGCCATTGCTGATAATTCAAAACACTGAATTGATGAAATTACTCTTAAATAACTAAAATAACAAATGAGAAAACTATCTTGATGAAAACCTTAGAACCAAATTTAAAGGCTATTTAAAATTATATTTTAGTAATTAAAAAATTAATGAAATTGCTCTAAAAAATACTTACTCTTAGCTACCATAGCTCCAACTATTACCAGAGTGATTATATAAAGGAAGGCAAATATCACAGCAGCAATGCACCATGGAGACACTGTTCAAAAAGAGAGAAGTTGGCTAATGTAATCAAAGGAAACCAGATTCAGGAGTTGATACTAAAAATAACTTTTGCCAAGAATATTTAACCCACTTGAATTGGTCTGAAATCTAAGCTCATGGGAGCACCATGCTGTGGGAAAATACCTCAGCCTGTGAGGGAGTAATTCTAAAAATTATTTTGCAGATTTAGGTGCATCCTGAGAAGATACTAACATTTTGATGTAGATATGAGCTGTTTATGAACTAACAAATTGCTCTAGTAAAGAACTCTTCCAAAGGCTACAAAAGAGCGCATCAGAAATCCTACTGTGGATTTAGTTCATTTCCCTCCCGTAAGTTTTTTTTTTTTTTTTTTTTGAGACGGAATCTCGCTGTGTCACCCAGGCTGGAGTGTAGTGGCACAATCTCGGCTCACTGCAAGCTCTGCTTCCTGGGTTCAAGCGATTCTCCTGCCTCAGCCTCCCGAGCAGCTGGGATTACAGGTGCATACCACCATGCCCGGCTAATTTTTGTATTTTTAGTAGAGACGAGGTTTCACCATGTTGGCCAGGCTGGTCTTGAACTCTTGACCTCAGGTGATCCGCCTGCCTCGGTTTCCCAAAGTGCTGGAATTACAGGCGTGAGCCACCACGGCCGGTCCCCCTCCCTAATTTTTATTTTTTTAAACTATATCTTTCATCTTTGTAATAGAACTAGGTTAAGAAAAAAACTTCAACTTTTGCTGTTGGCCAGACAGGTATTCTGTGACGGTTTTAATAAAAGTTCATTCATCATGTTCATCCTGAGGTATCTCACATCCTCCATTTGTAGAAATACTGAAGCACTAAAAGACACTTAACTTTTCAAAATTAAAATATCAAACCAGGAAATTGTGTTTGAAACATTTTTTTTTTTTTTTTTTGTTTGTTTTTTTTTTTTTTGAGACGGAGTCTCTCTCTGTTACCCAGGCTGGAGTGCAGTGGCCGGATCTCTGCTCACTGCAAGCTCCACTTCCTGGGTTCAAGCGATTCTCCTGCCTCAGGCTCCCGAGTAGCTGGGACTACAGGCGCCCGCCACCAAGCCCGGCTAATTTTTTGTATTTTTAGTAGAGACGGGGTTTCACCATGTTAGCCAGGATGGTCTCGACCTCCTGACCTCATGATCCACCCGCCTTGGCCTCCCAAAGCGCTGGGATTACAGGCGTGAGCCATCGCGCCCGGCCTGAAACATTCTTTTCCCATGACCTTGGTACACTGCTCTAAGTCACTGTGGCTATCACTGCCTTGTTCACCACTCTTATTTGCTCTTAACAGAGAGCTGTAGGTTCCTAAGACCCGTTAAAAAGTGTAGGGACAAGAAAAAAAATCCTGATTCAAACATTAGCCCGAGAATATCTGTTTTCATGATAAGTTCATTAAAATATTTAAGCCAAAAAGTGAATCTAGAGTTTTAAATGTTTTTTACCTTTTGTTTTCGAAGTTTTAGTTATTTTTACGTTCTGGGTATTTGAAGAACAACGAACTTTGAGGTCTGAGTATATTATACTTTCCTCAGAAAACTCTAAAAAAATATAAAAAAAAAAATGCATCTAACAACTATAATCCAGATATATGTATATACACATACTTATATGATACATGAACATATAATTACATGGCATATTATACGTGATACAAATTGTCAAATTTTATGATCATAAGAAAGTTTTAAAATTGGCTCCTTTTTTTTTTGCTTTGTGAAATGTGGTAAATTCTTACTCTTTTAAAAAAATTCTTAGTTCCTTGATATATAATATGCAGGTAACAATACAATAATCGTTTATAGATATATTGTAGAGATTAAGTTAATGTATACAAAGTCGATAGCATATGCTTGAAACATATTAACCACTCAATATGTGTTTTTCTTTAGTAGTAGTAATAATACCAGTGGTGTAGAATAGTAATTGTAAGAATATAATGGGCATTGGCATCTACAGTAAAACTGGAAATAGAAGCAAGAGTAGAAATATTCAAATTAATTTAAATGCCTATTTCTGCTTCTTCTTAAAGTTGAATTTAATCTTAATGAAAGGAGCACGAAAAGCCTTTATCTAATTCTCACTAAATAAACTCTCTCCACAGCATATTGCATGTATTTCTTCAGTACAAGTGAAGCAGAACTCATAGACACCAAAAGTCAACTACATTCACCGAAAGTCAATAACATTCTCCTAAATATATTAAACCTAGTGCAATTATAAATATTTACTTACCAAACTGTAATTTTCTGAGATTTAAATCCCCTTCAATTAGAAAATCTTAAACTCATTTATAAAGACAAAAGGTTTTGAAATCCTCCTCTAAAAGCACTTGGT
Source organism: Rhinopithecus bieti (assembly GCF_001698545.2). NCBI lineage: Eukaryota > Metazoa > Chordata > Mammalia > Primates > Cercopithecidae > Rhinopithecus > Rhinopithecus bieti. The sequence continues at coordinate 122,706 of NW_016810444.1, forward strand.
TATTAACTCATTATTTTTAATATTATTTTCTCATCAAAAGAAGAGATTATTTAGCAATAACAGCAGAATCTGGTTTTACCTGTATTTATTTCATGAATTGCCACTGGCGAAGGATGAAGATCATCAGAGAGCCTGGACAGTGCTGATGTCTCTGGTTCCATTGTTCAGATTAAAGTGTAAGGGCCAATGAGCCCAGGGTCAGAATGAGATGGCACCAAGGCAACAGAAGTCTTAACATTGCGACGTCAGAGAGGATGTTTACACTGATGCTAATATGTAAACTGTTTTTGACTTAAGAAAATTAAAGATAATGTACTCTTACAGATTAAATTTGTTTTTTCTTTTATGTATGATGAACCACTTTTTTATTTCTAAAGATAAAATTTTAAATATTAACCATAAAGATTTCCTCTTTGCTTTAATTGCTATTTTTTTTAAAAAATGAGAAAACAATAGACTAAATAATGCAATATAAATAAATGACATTGCATTTGAATGATTGTAACAGATACTGATTTTCAGAAATACCTTTTTTGTGATTATAAATGTTTATGTTCATTGTAAATGATTCAGTGAACACAACATGTAACCCTAGTCCCTCAATATAATCTCTAACATAATTATTCATAGCTTTATCTAATTTTTCAAATGACCAATGGATGTTTTACTTTAAAAAGTAAAATAACTGTCAAAGTAAATAATGAAAACAATTATTACTCATTTCTATGTAATAAAATTATTATATAATATAACTTTACATTTTGGTAGAAAGAATTCTATAATTATATGTGTGTTTGTAATAGAATAACGTTATGTGTCTGACCTGATAAGATTGTAATGTAATAATATTTTGGTCATTAGCTTGTTAAATTTGTATTTTTCATATGTGGTTTTCTATTTTTGTGTTACTGTTTCTGATGAGCATAATTTATTTTTATTGAAAGGATTAAAGTGTGCATATGTGAAATTTCTTTTACAGTCTAATGTGTGCTCTGAGACATACACACCACAGTAACCACAGGTCAACTGCCCTCACCTTTGATGGATAGAAATAAACTTCATAACAAAAGCATATAATTTGACTGGCAGGCTATGGAGCATTGTTGGGTCTTAAGTTGTTTTGGAAGAGTGCAAAGATGATGATCAACTTCAGATATTAATAATTCACATATACATGGATTAAATTCTAGAGTGAGTAATAAAATGATGAAAAGAAAGTACAATTTCAAAAATTATAGAAGAAAAAATAGATTGAGAAAAATAAGTACCTCCAAAAGAAGTTATAAAGGTGGGTGGAGTGGAGGATGTAAGATCAGGCAGGACAAGTAGAAAGCACAAATTTGTGTAAATTATAGTAAATCAGACATATCAACAGTAAAGGTAAACTCTGTAAATGTTCCAGGAAAAACATTTAAAAATTATCACAATGAGTTCTTAAAAATTTTTAAATGTTGGCCGGGCACGGCAGCTCACACTTGTAATCCCAGCATTTTGGGAGGCCAAGGTGAGTGAATCATCTGAGGTCAGGAGTTTGAGACCATTCTTACCAGCATGGTGAAACCCCATCTCTACTAAAAACACAAAATTAGCTGGGCGTGATGGTGCATGTCTTTAATTCCAGCTACTTGGGAGGTTGAGGCAGGAGAATCGCTTGAACCTGGGAGGCGGAGGTTGTAGTGAGCTGAGATTGCACCTTTGCACTCCAGTCTGGGTGACAGACTGATACTCCATTTCAAAAAAGAATTTTTTTTTTAAATGCTACAGGTTATTTACAAAAACTACATCTAGTAGATAAGGATGTAAAATGGTTGAAAATAGAAGATCAAGATTTATATAATGCAAACATTAATCAAACTAAAGTATCATAGCTCCTGATATCTGACAAAATACACTTTAAGGAATAATGTAGTAAAAAGATAGGTCTTTTTTTTTTTTTTTTTTTTTTTTTNGACGGGGTTTCACCGTGTTAGCCAGGATGGTCTCGATCTCCTGACCTCGTGATCCGCCTGTCTCGGCCTCCCAAAGTGCTGGGATTACAGGCTCGAGCCACTGCGCCCGGCCTGATAGGTCTTTTAATAATAATAAAAGTTTCAATTCAACAGTAATATTCACAATTTTAATATAACCCTTTAACACAATTAGATTAAATTGTGCTACCTGGAGGCATTTGTCTAAACTGCCGTATGTTTGATTTCTTTTTCATGCTGTCTTTTTGTCTCTATGGGCTGTATTTTGAAAAATGACTTCAGAAATGTCATTCAATTCATTAATTCTCTCTTCACCCATATCTAAGTAGGCATTAACTATATCCAATATATTATTTTGTCTGTCAAACAATTATATTTAGTTCTTTTACAAATCCATACATTTATGTATTTTAAAGAGTTTTTTTGTTTTCTAAACACATTTCCAAATTTGTCTTACGTTCTCTTAACCATGATAAATATAATTAATTTATACCATGTGTCTGATTATTGACGTAATCATTGTTTTGTATCTTTTTCTTTTTTTTATTTGGAGATGGAGTCTTGCTCTGTCCCTCAGGCTGGAGTGCAATGGTGTGATCTCGGCTCACTGCAAACTCCACCTCCCAGGTTCAAGCAATTCTCCTGCTCAGCCTCCTGAGTAGCTGGAATTACAGGTGCTTGCCAACACACCTAGCTAATTTTTGTATTTTTAGTAGAGTGGGGTTTCACCATGTTGATCAGGCTGGTCTCCAACTCCTGACCTTGGGTGATCTGCCTGCCTCAGCCTCCCTAAATGCTGAGATTACAGGCATGAGCCACCAAGCCTAGCTGTTATTTTGTATCTTCTGTCTTTTTTTGTTCCTACTGGTTCTTTTTAAGGTACTTCGTTTGCTTGTGTGCTTAGTTTTTTATTTGTTTCTAGCTCTGAGTGTCTCATCTTTCTTACTAATTTATTCATGGTAAATCATTAAGCTTGGGATGAAATGGGTTGTTCTAGAGAACACTACAAATTAAGTTTGTATTTTTTTCTGCTAGGTGACAAGAAATATTACTAATTTAGACGATTTTAAAATGAAATCTTGACTTGCTGATCTTTTTAACCAGTGGTGGTGTTAATGCAGCCTGCAAATCCTCATGATGCCTGGCTCCGGAGATACTATTTCAGGAAGAAAATATTCCTTTCAACCATCAGGGGGAAGCTGATTTAATTTAAGTTTACCTTCTCCGAAGCATGTAGTTAGGATTAGGTGTTGTGGGAATTGTTGAGTTACATGAGAAACCAGGTATTCGAAGTTCATAGTTACAATGGAATGTTATTTTAGTCATACCTCTAATATCAAGTGAGATAATATGCAAAACTGCATTTGTATATCCTCCATTCTTTTAAGATAAACTTTTATGATAATAAAATTACCAATTAGATAAATAATTCAATTAATATTTTTCCCTCTGAAATATGACAAACATTTTCTGAAAGGACAGAAAACATATGTAGAGATTAATGAATACAAATAAAAGTTAGGTCGGCCAGGCGCGGTGTCTCAAGCCTGTAATCCCAGCACTTTGGGAGGTCGAGACGGGCAGATCATGAGGTCAGGAGATCGAGACCATCCTGGCTAACAAGGTGAAACCCCGTCTCTACTAAAAATACAAAAAATTAGCCGGGCGTGGTGGCCGGTGCCTATAGTCCCAGCTACTCCGGAGGCTGAGGCAGGAGAATGGCGTGAACCTGGGAGGCGGAGCTTGCAGTGAGCCGAGGTCGCGCCACTGCACTCCAGCCTGGGCCACAGAGCCAGACTCGGTCTCAAAAAAAAAACCAAAAAAAAAGCAAATAAAAGTTAGGTCAAAATAGATATTACCACACCCCGAGGGTTTCCTGAACTGATCCTCCTTATTACAATGCTTCCTCCTAGAATTAACCATTCTTTTGATTTTCTTGCTTCTTATGCACATATTCTTAGACAGTAGCTTTTTGGCTTATTTTAATTTTATTTACGTGAATAGAATGAAACTGTACATTTTTTGCATTGTTTTATTCTGTATTTATTAGAGTTATCTGTGTTGCTATGGACAGCTGTGTTTTACTTTTGTGTGTGGTTTCTTTGTATGATATACTCTCAATCGGTTTACTTACTCTGCCTTTGATGGACATTTAATTGCTTTCTTTTTAGGACTATTATAAATAATGTTGCCTTGGATGTTGTCTGTATTTTGTAAATTATCATTTCACAACACTTGTAATCTATATTTAAAATTGTAATATGTTTTCTGTTCTTGTGCTTTGTTTGGATATTTAGTGACTAGGTGGGTATAAATGGTTATACATTTCTCTAGGGTAGCCTTTGACATTTTCTGTTTATCACAGCCTTTTAGTCTCTTTATCCTTTTGGCCTTTGTTCACTTCCTGTAAGAGAGATGGTTTCAGGGCAGTGGTCAAAATTTGAAAATAACAACAAAACATCTTGGTATTGAAAGTAAGAAATGTTTCTTTTTCTTTCTTTTTTTTTCTTTTGAGATGGAGTTTCACTCTTGTTGTCCAGCTGGAGTGCAGTGGTGTGATCTCGGCTCACTGCAACCTCCCCCTCCTAGGTTCAAGGAACTCTCCTGCCTCAGCCTCCTAAGTTGCTGGGATTACAGGTGAGCACCACCATAAAATTTGACAAAAAAAAAATAAGTAAAATAATGATCAATTTCCAGTAATAATCAAGGTGAAATCTGAGAGCCTGATGTGAATTAGCACCAGGCAGCTTGACCTCTATCATCAGAGTAGGCAATCTGGATACAGAAAAAGAGAAGATGAAGTATTGTTTTAAAAATTTAAATAATATTTTTCTGCATACTTAGTGACAAGAGAAGATGAAATTTAACTTAGCTGCATGCAACAGTTAATTAGGCATATGTAATAGAAAATAAGAAATCAGTGGCAATAAAATCATTCAGGTGACTCATCATTAAGTCTAGTTTTGTGTGGTTAGGGCATGGCAGTAGCAACAAATGAGAAATTTTAAGTCAAGCCTGAAGAAGAAATTAAGCAGAATGAACGAAATAAATACAAAGGCAAATGTTGGCCTCACAGGGTTGTTTTTTTTTTTTTTTAAACATCTTCATTAAAGACATTTGATGTTCCAAAAGTAGAGATGCTTCTGATCTGTCTCAGACATGCCCTGTACATGGAACTGTAGACTCACTGAGACTCACCCATTTAACTGTATCCCCACTACTGGTTCTAATTCTTGCATGAAATATTTAGACCTTTAATACATTCACTGAGATAAGAAAGGCAAGGAAGAAGTGGAAAAGGGAAAAATAGAAAGAAATGTTATTAACTCCCTAATTAATAGTCATTTTAATTTTTATTATAGGGGATGACTTAGTCTCTCAATAAATCAATTGCCATTTTGGTTTTGGATAGATGTTGTTGTTGTCATATGTTTGTTTGTTTGTTTGTTTGTTTGAGACAGAGTCTTGCTCTGTCACCCAGGCTGGAGTACAGTGGCGTGATCTCGGCTCACTGCAGCCTTTGCCGCCCAGGTTTGAGCAATTCTCCTGTCTCAGCCTCCCGAGTAGCTGGGACTACAGGTGCACCACCACACCCGGCTAATTTTTGTATTTTTAGTAGAGACAGGGTTTCACCATATTGGTCAGGCTGGTCTCGAACTCCTGACCTCAGGTGATCCACCCACCTCAGCCTCCCAAAATGCTGGGATTACAGGCACGAGCCACTGCACCTGATAGGTGTTGTTGTTTTTTACTGCGTTTATTATTTCCCCACTTTATGGTGGAAAAGAATGAAGGAGAGCAGACCAGGCGTGGTGGCTCACACCTGTAATCCCAGCACTTTGGGAGGCCAAGGCAGGTGGATCACCTGAGGTCAGGAGTTCGAGACCAGCCTGGCCAACATGGTGAAACCCCAGCTCTACTAAACATACAAAAATTAGCCAGGCATGGTGGCTGGCGCCTGTAATCCCAGCTAGTCTACTCAGGAGCTGGGGGGAGGAGAATTGCTGGAACCCGGGATGCAGAGGCTGCAGTGAGCCGAGATTGCGCCACTGCACTCTAGCCTGGGCAAGAGAGCAAGACTCCATCTTAAAAAAAAAAAAAGAAAGAAAGAATGAAGGAGAGTAGAATTTGGAAGCTGAATTCGTGAATTTGGGACTCAGTTCTGCCCTTAATTGATTATGTTATGATATAAAGCAGCCTATGGAAAAAACATTTTTTTTTACTTCACTTATTTTCTAAAATTGTGTAAAAATATTTCACAGGTGAATGTGAGAATCATGATTACAATGTATTTGAATACAACCTTAACTGTAATATACTGTTTTGAAATTATGTTTTTATTTATTTTATGATTTTGCTTCAATTAGTCCCTGTGCTTTGTAAACGTGTTAATAAACTTTGGGTTTTAGAAAAGTTTTAGATTTCAGAAAATATTGATCATATACTGTAGACTCAATCAACAGCTTGATTCCAACTGGTCTCATTAGAGAATTCGGACATCTATCTTTTATGTGTACATCTGTGATTCATTTCAGATTCAATTTTGTGGAAGGTTTAAAGTCTGCACACTATCTGATCTCTACCATTGCTGCCTGGATTTATTCTTATGCTGGACATAACAATACAGCAACCATCATAGATTGGCAATCCGTGACTGGCTGTTTCTGATGCAGAGGCTTCCGCTGCATGCCAGACTTGTGGTTCCTGCCTAAGATGATCCTATTGTTTTCTGGAGGAGGAGACCCCGTTGCACAGGGCATTGCCCCTACCACTTTTGGCAGATTGACTACAATGGATATTTGACCCTCTTGTAGCTATCAGTTGAACCTCACTCTGTGAGCACTTTCCTGGGTGACAGTATTCCTATTCCAATCTTATCAGCCAACTCGAACCATTCCATTTGACCTGTGAAAATAATCCGTGTCGGGTTTTCAGGTTCCCAAGCCATTTACAGTCTGAAAATGGCACCCGTCTTATCAAAAAAGCCACGTATGAGGCTAAAATTTAAAGTATTTGATGGACTTCCATGCTCCCTACAATCTATAGGCATCTGGTATTGTTAAGCTTTGGTATGGCCTCCTCAAAATTACACAAAAGCAATTTCTGACTCTACCTTCCTCATCTCTTCTTGTTCCACATGTTATGAATTCAAGAACAGTCCCTGAACTAGTGCTGTCTTGATTCCTATTTATTTTCTGACACTATTGCTTATCTTGTGTATGCTATATAAGCTGTGTTTAATGGTAACCATTGATTTTAAAAACACTGCTATGTGCCAAATAAGTCCTTAGTTTTAAATTAAATTCTTCCAAAAACTGCCGCTTAAGTAGAGTTTTTTGCTCCTGATTGCTAAAAATGAGTTGCTTCTTCTAACATGTTATGCAAATCATGGCTCTTTTTTTTTTTTTTTTTTTTTTTCCTCCTGTATGAACAACTTTCTTGCCTGGGAGAATTAGATATAGCAGATTTGCAGAGATGCATACTCATTCTTAAAGGGAATGTTTAATATGTTAAATGGCTTCTCAGATACATATGCTACTTTCATTGTGTTTTACAATCCATTTTTTTTTTTTTGTAAAACATGTTAGCATCCATTATTTTTATAAAAATATAAATATTTGATTTCTCTAACATTGCCTACAATTTTGTTTAATGTCAGCATTACATAATAAAATACTTTCTCCATAAAGTTACAAATATCAGATATGAAAGCACACACACACACACACACACACACACA
>NW_016810444.1:133000-135875 GCF_001698545.2 Rhinopithecus bieti
TGCACTCCAGCCTGGGCGACAGAGCGAGAGTCCGTCTCAAAAAAAAAAAAAAAACAGTCTGTAAAATCATAGCTGGTCAAGTCACTTTTATTCCAGGAATTATTTTTGCCATATGCTAGTTTTCTTTTCCTCTCGCGTGAACCATTTTTATGTCTAGTCTCAAAAATTTCTGTTACAGTCACCATTCTGTCATGATAAGGGTTCAGAAATAACTCAGGGACAAACCATTCATGTCATTAAGCTTCCAATATTAAATAAGTCCTTTGTGTATCAATAGTCACCATGATAATTTTTCGCAAGGTGTTATTTAACATCTTTCTTCACGGTACCTTAAAGTTTTTTTGTGTGTGTGTCTTTACCTGCCCATTATTTCCACCTACAAAACATGCTATCTCTAAGCACATTATCTGAAGAAAATTTCCAGTTAAAAATCATCTCATTGAAAGTATGACTAGTATTTATAGTCCTATCGATGCTTTATGATTTTATGTTATTTTTTTCTTTGTGATTGACTTCTTCCTATTCCCTCCTCTTCTCTTAACAGGTAAATAGTGTCATAGTTCTAAGTTTAGTAATGTTTCCTATGGTCACACTTGATGGAATAACAAAAACAGTGCAGTTATAGTGGTAGTGATCAACCACATCCATGCTTGTAAACCTCAGTTCTGGTCTCTTCTCTCCTCCCTAAGCTATGTCTTCTGTTTTTTGCCCAGGTAAATTGCTTCAACTCCCAATATTGTATGAAACAGCCTCTTATTGCTTTCGCCAGACATGCCATTTCCTCTACCCATTACGCATCCACTTTATCCCCTACCTCCTGCGGTCACACCAAGACCAGTGTAGGTGTTAACTGTTATTTCAGGCAGCAGCAACGCTGTGGTTGGAAACATTCTGTACCGTATAGTGTGATGTGTCAGCCACACCTGTTACACATAAAGTGTACTGATGACTGAGGTCTCATGGGGGCCAGGGTCATATCAGAATCCAGAGATTTCCATGAAAGTTTAAAGTTCAGTCTGCAAACTCACTGTAATTAATAATGAGTAGCTTATGTCCTATCAATATGTTTCTTAATGGTTTTGAGCACAAATTAGGTGTTAAATATCCTATATGTTTATACATTAAACCATTCTCAGAACATATTTCCAATAAATTATTTAGTTGCATTTTACGTTTTACAGATGATGGAAAAGAATCTTAAAGGGATTATGTAATCTACTCAAGTTTACAATCTACCAAAAGCAGAATCAAGCACTTGAAACTATTCATGTTTGACATCTTGTATTTAGCAGATTGAAGAAGCAGACAGAACAATTACCTGATAAGGACTGATTAGAAATTAGTTTGGAATGCAAAATAGTCTTTGAATCATCATTTTATTTCGCTTGTGGTGCTTTTTTTTTTTTTTTTTTTTTTTTTTTTTTGTTGTTGTTGTTGTTTTGCAGAGACGGGATCTCACTTTGTTGCCCAGGCTGGTCCTGAACTCCTGAGATCAAGTCATGCTCCCACCTTGGCCTGCCAAAGTGTTGGAATTACAGGCGTAAGCCACTGCACCTGGTCCTGTAACTGTTTATATATAGTTTTGTTCTTATAAAGAACCTCGCTGGGCACTGGGCGCAGTGGCTCACACCTGTAATCCCAGCACTCTGGGAGGAGAGGTAGGTGGATCACCTGAGGTCAGGAGTTCAAGACCAGTCTGGCCAGTGTGGCAAAACCCCATTCTACTAAGAATACAACAATTAGACGGGCATGGTGGCAATCCTGTAGTCCCAGCTACTGGGGAGGCTGAGGCAGGAGAATGGCTTGGGAGGCGGAGGTTGCAGTGAGCTGAGATTGCACCACTGCACTCCAGCCTGGGAGACAGAGCGGGACTCTGTCTCAAAACAAAACAAAACAAAACCCTCTTTTAAAATTGTTTGTTTGTGTTTTTTTGATAATTAAAAGCCATGGTGAAACTGTACCTAAAGCGAAGATGAATATACATTGTAAGGCACAGGTCTGAAGTTAGACAGCCATGGGAGAATGCAAAGGTATGTATGAGATTGGTATAATCAATAAGTATTTGTTGGTATTTGTTTCATACACAAATACATGCATACATACAAATAACTCCGAAATTTTTTTTTTTATTTAACGCTCGGACCTCTCACGGATAGGTTGCAAAAAAATGTTATATAAATAATGAGAACGTTTCCTCCCATGAAATCTAACTTCAAACAAATCCAAAAAATTTTAAGTTTTAAAAAAGACCATCCATTTTAGTACCAACATCCTTTTCAAGTGAATTATTTATATACTGAAGTATTATAAAACCCATAATTAGATTGTTATATATAGGCAGATACTTTTACGAATTAAATTATACTTCTTAGAAGACAGAGGCATGAAAATAGAGAAACTAGGAAATAAAACAGGTAACTAAAACTTATTAGAACTTTAAAATCACCCCTAGGTTATACAAAACTATGGGGATAAGTTAGTTTAATTATCTGTCTAAATATGGATTTTACCTCTATAAGAAAGATCAGGCCAGACGCAGTGGCTCATCTGTAATCTCAGCACTTTGGAAGGCTGAGGCAGGTGGATCACGAAGTCAGGAGTTCGAGACCAGCCTGAGCAACGTGGTAAAATCCCGTCTCTATTAAAAGTACAAAATTAGCTGGGCATGGTGGTGCATGCCTGTAATCCCAGCTACTCAGGAGGCTGATGGAGGAGAATCGCTGGAACCCAGGAGGTGGAAGTTGCAGTGAGCCAAGATTGCACCACTGCACTCCAGTCTGGGCAACAGAGTAAGACTCCATCTCAAAAAAAAAACAAAAAAACGGCCGGGCGCGGTGGCTCAAGCCTGTAATCCCAGCACTTTGGGAGGCCGAGA
>NW_016810444.1:139004-151820 GCF_001698545.2 Rhinopithecus bieti
TAAAAAAAAATAAAATACTTTATTGCCAGAAAATATTAACAACCAGCTGAGATTTCAGAGAGCCCTAGTCTGTTTCTGTTTCTGGTGGATCTTACCTCATTGATGGCTACTGACTGATCAGGGTGGTGGTTGTGGAAGGCTGGGGTGACAGTGGCAATTTCTAAAAAGAAGACAACAATGAAGTTTGCTGCATTGACTGACTCTTCTTTTCACAAAAGATTTCTCTGTAGTCTATGATGCTGTTTCATTGCGTTTTACCCACAGTAGAACTTTCAAAATTGGAATCAATCCTTTCAGACCCTGTCACTGCTTTATTAACTACGTTTTTTTGCAATATTCTCAGTTCTTTGTTGTCATTTCAACAATGTTCACAACATCTTCACCAGGAGTAGATTCCATCCCAAGAAATGTCTCATTCCTCATGTACAAAAAGCAGTTCCTTACCCATGAACGCTCTGTCATGCGATTGCATCAATTCAGCCACATCTTTTTTTTTTTTAATCCTATTCTATTTTAAGTTCCAGGATACACATGCAGAATGTGCAGGTTTGTTACATAGGTATACATGTGTCATGGTGGTTTGCTGCACCTATCAACCCACGGTCTAAGTTTTAAGCCCCACAAGCATTAGGTATTTGTCCTAATGCTCTCCCTCCCCTCACCCCCTACCCCCGATAGGCTGTGGTATGTGTTGTTCCCCTCCCTGTATCCATGTGTTCTCACTGTTCCACTCCCACTTACGAGTGAGAACATGCGGTGTTTGGTTTTCTGTTCCTGTGTTAGTTTGCTGAGGATGATGGCTTCCAGCTTCATCCATGTCCCTGCAAAGGATATAATCTCATTCTTTTTTATGGCTGCATAGTATTCCATGGTGTATATGTACCACATTTTCTGTATTCGGTCTATCATTGATGGGCATTTGGGTTGGTTCCAGGTCTTTGCTATTGTAAATAGTGAATTCAGCCACATCTTCAGGCTTCACTTCTCACTCTAGTTCTCTTGCTATTTCTACTACATCTGCAACTACTTTCTCCACTGAAGTCTCGAACACCTCAAAGTCATCCACGAGGGTTGGAACCAACTTATTCCAAACTCTTGTTAATGCTATATTTGACGTCCTCCCATGAACCACAAATGTTCCTGAGTGGCATCTAGAATGGTGAAGCCTTTCAGAAAGTTTGAATTTACATTGCCCAGTTTCATCTGAGGGATCACTATTTATGTACTAAATACAAAAGGTATTTCTTAAACAATATGACTTAAAAGTTGAAATGACCCCTTGATTCACGGACTGCAGAATGGATGCTGTGTTAGCAGGCTTGAAAATGACATGAATCTCCTTGTACATCTTTATCAGAGCTCTTGGGTGACCAGGCTCATTCTCTTGGGTGACCAGGCTCATTCTGGTCTCTTGGGAGACCAGGCTCTCAATGAGCCGTAACATTTTTAAAGAAATCTTTTTCTCTGAGCACTATGTCTCAACAATGGGCTTAAAATATTTAGCAAACCATGTTGTAAACAGATATGCTGCCATCTGGACTTTGCTGTTCTGTATAGACAGCACAGGTAGAGTAGATGACCATAATTCTCAAGGGTCCTACATTGTTTGGAAAGGTAAATGAGCACTGGCTTCAACTTGAGTCACCAGTTAGCCCCTAACAAAAGAGTCAGCCTGTCCTTTGAAGCTTTGAAGCAAGACATCGACTTTTTCTCTCTAGTTATAAAAGTCCTAGATGGATTTTCCAGAAGGCTGTTTCATGTACACTGAAAATCTGTTGTTTAGTGTAGCCACCTTTATCAATTATCTTAGTTAGATCTTCTGGATAACTTGCTGTATTGCTGTAGCTTCTTCATCAGCACTTACTGCTTCACCTTGTAATTTATATTATTTAGATGGCTTCTTTCCTTAAATCTCATGAAGCAACCTCTGCTAGTTTCCAATTTTTTTTTTTTTTTCTGCAGCTTTCTCACCTCTCACAGTCTTCATAGAATTGAAGAGTTAGCACCTTAGGCTTTGGCTTAAAGGACCATTGTGTAGCTGGTTTGATCTTTGATACAGACCAGTAAAAATTTCTCCATATTAGCAATAAGGCTGATACATATATAATTTGCATGTTCATTGGCATAGTAATTTTGGTTTTCTTCAAGTACTCTTTCTTTGCATTCACCATTTGGCTAAACGTTTGACTCAACAGGCCTTTTGGCCTATGTGTGCTTTCAAAATGCCTTCCTCACTAAGCTTAATCATTTCTGGCTTTTGATTTAAAGTAAGAGATGTGTGACTCTTCCTTTCACTTTTACTCTTAGAGGTCATTGTAATGTTATTAACTGACCTGATTTCAGTATTGTTGTGTTTCAGGGAATTGCGAGGCCTAAGGAAAGGAAGAGAGATGGACAATCGCTGGCCAATGAAGCAGTCATAACACATACATTCATCAGTTAATTTCACTATGTTATATGGGCATTGTTTGTTGTACCACAAAACCATTTCAATAGTAACATCAGACATCACTGATCACAAATCATCATAAAAGATATTGCAATCATGTTAAAAAAGTTTTTATTTATTTATTTTATTTTTAATTTTTTAATTTTATTTTTTTGAGATGGAGTCTCACTCTGTTGCCCAGGCTGGAATGCAGTGGCATGATCTCGGCTCACTGCAAGCTCTGCCTCCCAGGTCCACGCCATTCTCCTGCCTCAGCCTCGTGAGTAGCTGGGATTACAGGCAGCTGCCACCATGCCTGGCTAATTATTTTTGTATTTTTAGTAGAGATGGGGTTTCACCGTGGTCTCGATCTCCTGACCTCCTGATGCGCCCGCCTCGGCCTCCCAAAGTGCTGGGATTACAGGCATGAGCCACCACGCCCGGCCAAAAAGTTTTAAATATTGCAAATTACCAAGATGTGAGGCAGAACAGGAAGTGAGCACATCGTATTAAAAAAATGGCGCTGATGGACTTGCCAGAGGTAGGGTTGCCACAAAACCTCAATTTGTAAAAAACGCCACGCCTGTGGAGCACCATAAAGTGAAGTGCAATAAAGTGAGGTGTGTCTGTGTTATCACTGGGGAAACCCAACAGCAGGGACAAGGGAGGTCCCTATGCTATTTTTGTAAATTTTTCTTCAATCTATATTCATTTGAAAATAAAAACTGAAAAAAAAATTTCAGGGCGTTAATAGGCAGTATTTTTTTTTTTTATTATTATCTTTAAGTATTAGGGTAATGTGCTAACGTGCGGTGTTACATATGTATAGTTGTGCCATGTGGTGTGCGCACCATCAACTCGGTCGCACCGTCATCCTCATGTCCTATATCCATGTATAACTCTCCAATGCGAATCCCTCCCCCCTCCGCGGGCGCCATGATAGCCCGTGATGTGACTGTTCCTCTTCCCGAGTCCAAGTGATCCATGTGCAGTTCCCAGCCTATGAGTGAGAACCATGCGGTGTTTGGTTTTCCTCGTTCTTGTGATGTTTGCTGGAAGAATGATGGTTCCTCAGCTGCATCCACTGGGTCCCTACAAAGACGCAAAACTCATCCTTTTTATGGCTGCATAGTATTCCATGGTGTAATGTGCCACATTTTCTTAATCCAGTCGTGTCACAGATGAGACATTTGGTTGATTCCAAGTATTTGCTATTGTGGAATAGTGCTGCAATAAACCAATACGCGTGCATGTTCTTTGTATAGAATAATTTATAAATCCTTTGGGTATATACCCAGTAGTGGGATGCTGGCATATGGTACATTCTTTAGGCCTCTCATTCTTGTCTTCTGATTTCTCAATCCTCTATATCTATATCTAAACCAAATCTGATGGTGGCGTATTACACAGATCTTTATTCCTCTGAGTCATTTATATGTCTTACTGTTAGATCCTATGTATTATTCTTGCACTTCCTCTGTAGTCAGTCACATCAGGCTTCATTCCTGCATGTGAGGATCTACCCAACTTACCTATACATGAATGTAATATGTTCAATAAACCCACAAAAGATTGGACAAAATACTGAGCGAGATTTTTAACATGCAAACTACCTGTCTAAAAGTAGTTCAGCAGATGGCTCTGATTATTATTGGCATTCAAGGATCCAGGCCTGTTGGAAACTTCAGTGATCAGATCACCGAATCCTTAGGAATTGAACAGGCAGTATTTTTATTCCCTTGGTATTAATGCTAGTTATCCTCACTTTCTTTTTTTTCTTATGTCTCAGCCACATTGTTGATTCTCCCACTCCTACTTAATAAATGGTCACTCCACATCAAAGATGGCAAATTCAGAGATGGTGGATGTGCCCCTTCCAAATCAAAGCTTGTGAAAGTCATTGCTACTCTTTCTTTCTTGATGCATATGGACTTGAAGATTTCTCTACACAGCACACCCAAATATGTGTTCTTTACTCTTGTCTTTTCCCAGATACTGTATTTTAACATGAACCTGCACATGTAAATCAATGGTAGACTCATTCAGAAAGATCCATCTTAAGGAAAACAAAAAACAAAATAAAAACAAACAAGTATGAAAAGGAGTTACCAGTTTGTCAAAGTGAATCCTCCTAGAGGTTTAGCACATCAAAATTTCCTCTAGATAATCATTCCTACCCATTTTGTTGTTTGTTTGTTTGAGAAGGAGTCTCACTCTTTAGCCCAGGCTGGAGTGCAGGGGCATGATCTCAGCTCACTGCAACCTCCGCCTCCCAGGTTCAAGCGATTCTCCTGCCTCAGCCTCCCAAGTAGCTGGGACTATAGGCGCACGCCACCATGCCCAGCTAATTTTTTGCGTTTTTGGTAGAGACGGGGTTTCACCATGTTGACTAGGCTAGTCTCAAACTCCTGACCTCAGGTGATCCACCTGCTTCAGCCTCCCGAAGTGCTGGGATTATAGGTATGAGCCACTGCGCCTGGCCCCCATTTTGTTTTGACTGAAGTTGGACCCACTCTGATATCCAAATTGGGTCCCAACTGAGCCAATCAGTGTATCATATCCACTGCCCAGGGTAATTTGCATCCTGCCTAGTTAGTGTCAAGGTCATGAAAATGAGTTCTTGGATGAAGCTTGACACAAAATAATTTATATTATGCGACTATGTATGTTACAGTAACATAAATTCTTAAACCAGGCAAATCTGAACTATACAGGGTTAGAGATCAAGACAGTGCTAACATCTAGAAAGAGAAAGAGCGTGGTAATTGGAAGGTTAAATTAGGAGAGCTTTCGAAGATTCTGGAAATGTTCTATTTCTTGACTCGGATCATAGTTGCAAGAGTGCTGCCTCTCATAAATTATTAAATTTTGTGTTTCTATTATTTTTCAATGTGTATACTATATTTTATTTTAAAGAGCAAGAAGAGAGAATATGTTGAATTTTTTCTGTCCTTTTAGATTCTGATATGAACCATGGCTGTTGCCTATTTCTTATTTTATTGTAAGCACATATCTGTATTTTTCAAGTTCTATTTATCCTACAAGATCACACCCAAATTTCAATTTTATTCATATTCATCTTGTGCACTCATGGTTCTACATGGCTGTTCATATTTTGTTGAACCTAAGCATAAAAATAGACAATTTCCCCTGTATCTTTGGGTCTTCATTCTGAAGGCACCCGTGTACACATGTTAAATAAATGTGTATGCTTTTTCTCCTACTAATCTGCCTTTTGTAAATGGATTTTTCAATGAACCTTCAGAGGGCCAAGGGAAACTTACCCCGATGGCCCCTGCAGTACTAGAATTGACAGAATTGGGATTCATACATATGTTTGACTCTGTTTCCAACCAGGAGTTTATAAATTCTCTACTCTCTTTTTACTGGGTCAGACACTGTTTCAGGGAGCAATTGGCACTTGGTTGTGGGAAGATGGCTCTACTTTCTCCCATAACTTGGTAAGTATGTGGTAGTTATGTTGTTTTTCTGCTGTTTTTTCAAGTTTAGTCTATGATCTGCCCAATGCAATTCACATTTTAAAGAACTGCACTAAAGGTAATATCTAAAGGTGTGAAATTTTGAGACAAGAGAAGGAAGGAAACAGGACAACAATTCATCTTCACCCAGGTTATCCTGATAGCTCAAAGGATGAAAGTGTTCCTGTGCTCACGCAAATTGTAATCTTGTGCTCATTTGTCTCCTGGTGTGTGGACACTATCTCTTTTTGATCATTCTATGGAATACAGGGAAAACATTGAAATCGAAATTATTATATTTGTATACAATTACTTTTATAATTGTTTTCTTAGGAAAGTTCCAAGTCTATTCTGATTAAAAGCAAAACCTCTTAAATTTTAACAAATCATACGCCTTTCTGTACCTCTGGAAGATAGTTAAATGTGTCGATGTGTATTTTATTTCATCAAAATAAATGTTATAAATATTTTTAAAACATTTAGACTATTATTGGTTAAATTTCTGTCTTTACCTGAGAATATTAAAAAAACAATAAAAATAATTTTATACATTTTCTTATTTTAATGTATTTTATAAACTAAGTATTGTATTTTCCCCCATGCCTCAGTTTCAGCAACCCTAACACACTTTCAGGGTTGTTACTATGTTTTACTAAATTGGGGTTTCCTTCTTCTCCCTTCAAAAATTGCAAATTATTTCTGGGTCTTTGTCTTGCTCTCTTCTAACCAAACACTGGAGATTCTTTCTATGTATTACTCATTCACAAAGGGGAGTGATATAGGGTGAGCTACTCTGAATGTTTCTGAGTTCTGCAAACCAAGTGAAAGTCCTTTGCCTCTGCTTTGACACAGTAATTAACCCAGTGATTGCTTCCAGACTTTCCCAAACGAAATATAACCTATGCCCTGGCCACTAACTTAGCACTTTTACTTTTCTCTGGAAGGTTTTCCTTTGTTTTTTCTTCACCAAAAGAGTCACTTACTTGAACTCTTTTTCTCCATGATCAATCCAGAAAACACTTTCTCCAAATATCATGTGTCTAATATTGTGCAACACACTTTTATGATAATGGTACATACATATCTTAAGAAACTTAAATTGATAGTCTTATTTCACATCTAATAGTATATTTCAAGTGCTAATGATATAATTGAGGAACACTTAATTAGGCTTCCTCATTTCAGCACACAACATGCCAAGAGTCAAGAAAGGCCGGAGTTACAAAGACACTGTGACTATCAAACCAGAACCATTTCCACAGTTGAATAAAGAAATAATTAGGAAAATGAACTCAAGATTTTGGTGATTGATACAGATTACAGAATACCATCTTTCAAAACATTTGAACTCTAAGTAAAATGAGTTAGTAATTATGCTTCCTAGAGATTTAAATTTTTTTTTAATTTTTTTTTAACCAAAGTAAAACACACATGTGCTTTAAAAATCCATAGTACAGAAGGACTCATTACGAAAATTAATAGTCTTATTTCTTACTTGTGCTCACCCTGGTCTGCCCCAAGGGGAAATGATCTTCATTCTGGTTCTTCTATTTTTATCAGATTTCTCTCTAAAGGTATAGAAAGGTGCTTTATTACTTTTCCAGCCAAGAATCAATCTAGGATTTCCTTTGTCTAAACAAACCAGGGTTCAGAGGTAGTCTCTTCCATGTTACCATTAGGGTTCCATTCTGCTTTTTTAATTATGTTTTGTTTTGTTTTGCTAAAACATGCAAGGATTCTTGACCTTGACAAAGAACAGAGGTATCTAGTTAATGATGAAGTTAAATAATATGGATGCTATCTCTTTTAAGTGAAAGTTATCTCCAGATAATGATAAGAAAACTAGCTACGATGTTATGATGTTCTTTGGGTGCAGGAAATGCATAATATAGGCAAACCTTGGAGATATTGTGGGTTTGATTACAGAACACCACAATAAAATAAATCGCACAAATTTGGTTTCCTAATGTATATAAAAGTTATGTTTATACTATACTGTAGTCTGTTAAATGTGCAATAGCATTATGTCTTAAAAAAACAATATATCTACCTGTCCAAGTTCTACAGGTGAATAAACAAAGTCTGGATGGTAGCACATCTATTTATAGCATGGTTTAGTAAATATTTCAAACCCACTATTGAGACCTACTGCTCTGAAAAAAATTTATACATTTAAAAATATTACTGCTCATTGACCTGGTTACGTAAAAGCTCTGTAAAGTTACCAACTGCATTAGCACCTCTGAAGAGAGACAGCCTCTCCTTGGAAGTTTTGAAACTAGGCATCACCTACTCTGCTCTAGCTATGAAAATTCTAGATGGCATCTTCTTTCGATATAAGGAAGAAGTCTGCATTAAAAAGATTTTGTTTAGTGCAGCCACTTTCATCAATGAGTTTTGCTAGATCTTCTGAATAACTCGCTGCAACTTCTACATCAGCACTTGCTCCTTCACCTTGCACTTGTGTGTTATGGAAACAACCTCTTTCCTTAAACTTCATGACCCAAACTCTGCTAGCTTTCAAGTTTTCTTCTGCAGCTTCCTCACCATTCTCAGCTTTCATAGAATTAAAAAGAGTTAGAGTTCTAGATTAGACTTAGGTTTAAGGGAATGTTGTGACTAGTTGGATCTTTTATGCAGACCACTACAACTTTCTCCATATCCACAATAATGAAAATGGCCCCCATCCCCAAATTTTATAAAATGAATGAAGGGGGAAAAATCCAACTAGGCTTGCAGCACAATAGCAGCAACGATTAAGCCAGCTTGTCCTTTGACTCATTTCTGCATAGCCAATTGTAGCTTAGTACCCTAGGATAATGCAGGCCTTGTCACAAGACTTTTTTTCTTTTTCTGTTCCATAGATAAAATCTAAGACATTGTGAGAAGAAGATAAACTTTTGTTTGAGCTTGTTCTTTAGGTTCTGCATACCAACAAAACCACCGATGCCAGTCAGTATGTGGGGCCCGGTGAGAAACTGACACATGATAGAATGCAGTCACCACTTTCTGATGATTTCATCCCCCTTACCCTGACCAGTAGATGACCCTAAATGTTCCAACCCCTGCCCTCCACAATCCTTTAAAAATTCTGGCCCAGAATACCTCCACAAAAAATATTTGGGGCTTGAAAATTCTTCTCATTTTCTTGTTCTGTGCCTTGTGATTGTCAAACTCTTTCTCTGCTGCAAACCTGCTATCAGTGTATTGGTCTGTTGCTGCACAGAGGGCATAGCAACCTGGTAGTCCTATTACAATAAGGCTTTTTGGCTTTCTTATCATTTGTGTGTTCACTTGGGGTAGCACTTTTAAAATTGCCTTCTAAGACATTTCCTTTGCATTTACAACTTGGCTAACTCTTTTGTGTAAGAAGCCTAGGTTTCAGTCTAATCTCAGTTTTGGACATGTCCTCCTAGCTTTTGATTTAAAGTGACAGACGTGAGACTCTTCCTTTCATTTGAACACATGAGGCCATTTTAGGGTTATTAACTAGCCAAATTTTGGTATTGTTGTAACTCAGGTAATAGTCAGGCTTGAGAAGAGGAGGAAAGAGATGGGGAACAGCTGGTCAGTGGAGCAGAACACACAGAACATTTATTAATAGGTTCACCATCTTATATGGGCATGGGTCCTCATGCCCCAAAACAATTACAAAATTGGCATCAACAAGCACTGCTCACATATTGTCATAAGATATATAATATTAATGAAAATATTTTAAATTAATTTGACAGTTGCAAAATGTGACAGAGAGACATGCATTGAACACATGCTGTTGGAAAAATGGTGTTGATAGACTTACCTGACATAAAGTTGCCATAAACATTCAATTTGTAAAAAATGCAATTTCTGCAAAATGTAATAAAGTAGGCTGCAATAAAACAAGATGTGACTGTTCTCATCTATGCAGAGCATGCATTGTTTTCAAGACATTTACTCAACTCCCATAAAAATTCAGGATATTGATGCAGGGAAGTGCTGACGTCAGTGGCAGGTAAGTGTCACCCAATGCAGCCTCCCTTTTCATGCAATCACCCAACAGGTTCTTCCTGCCCATTGCACAGACAAAATCCATCCACTGAGACGCCGGTATTGTAGCAGAGAAAGAAATTAATTGACACAAGGCTGTCCTACTTGGGAGAACTGGAGTTATCACTCAAAGTCTCCATGAAGGCTTGAAGGCTAGTATTTTTATAAACCATTTGGTGGGCAGGGGGTTAGGGCATGGGTGTTGCTGATTGGTTGGAGGGGGGTGAAACCATAAGGGTATAGAAAATGGTCCTCACGAGTTCAGTCTGCCTCTGGGTGAGGCCACAAGATTAGTTGAGTCATCAGCCAGGAGTCCAGGTGGGGTTCGTCTGAAAAAGCACCTCAAAAACAACCAACCTTAACTTCTACAGTATTGATGCTATCTATAGGAGCAATTGGGAAGGTTACTAGACACATGACTCCTGAGCAGTAAGTGATTGTAGAAACTACACCCACACTTTAGCAGAGCTCAGGCCCCTGTCACAACCCTAACCTTGTGACCTTTTTATTAGTTTGTCAAAAGCAGTTGAGTTTTGAGAAGAGCTATTATCATCCTTGTCTTAAGGTTAAACTATAAACTAAATTCCTCCCAAAGTTAGCTTGACTTACACCCAGTAGTGACCACGGACAGCTTGGAAGTCAGAAGCAAGATCAAATCAACTATGTCAAATTTCTTTCACTGTCATAATTCTGCAGAGGTGGCTTCACTCATGGCATGAGAACTTTCATGTCAGAAGCACTCTGTCCTGCTTCTCTGACCTCTTTTATCTTCCTACTCTCATTTACCATTTCACCCTTGTGCTTATCCTTTTTCCTTTGTATTAGGGGAGTTTCTTTAGTCTTGGGTTCCACAAAAATATGCAACTCATTGAAGAGCTGGATGATTGACACTTGAATGGCATCCTGAACTGCATAAAGGAGTAGGGACTGGGGCTTCTGGAGGGTGCTTCTGGAATGGGAACACGTTGTGGGAGGATGAAGGTGAGGAAATACATGTTGAATAAAGATTTTCTTGCTATGTAAATAAGAGTCCTTCAGGGGAAAAATTGTTTAGGAGCAGTTCTTTTCATGATATAGATAATTTTACTAATATAGATTTCCTTTACAGATGTAATTTTCCTTTACAAAAGGGCAGCTTTTCACATGAGCTACTCTTGTGTCTGCAGTTTCTCAAAATAATCAGCTTGAAACATGCTAACAAAGAAAAATATTTTGAGGGGACATATTCTAGTCTCCTGCTATCATATTTTGGGGTGATGTGTCCTGAGCCCCAACAACACATTTCTTTTTCTGACATGCATCCCCAAATAGCCCCTGCGTATAAGATAAGCAGAATAATTTGGGATATTTATATATTGAGTCCTGAGATCCATTGGTATGAGGGTGGCGAAACTTTGAGCAGAGCTAGTGGGAAAAGAAGGCCCAAGGCCTACAGACGCAAAAGTCTGCTCAAGTACAACAAAGGTTCCTAGATGTTTGAGAGGGACAATGATAACTTGGGCTATAAGACGAAAGGCAAGGAGTGTTTGCTTCTATACATATAATTGTATGTATATTTCTCATTATCTATGTGGGCAAAACTTAACCAGTTCTTCAAGAAGGTAACACAAAGGAGTGGATTGTCAAATCAGTATCACAAGCATCCTCAGAGATTTCACCCAGTATCATGCTTTACTCATAATTTCAGTTATAATTGTGAGATGCAGACAAAACAGTGGAAAACCCAGGCCTGCAAAAGCACCTACTCATTCTTACTTTCCCCTTAGGACACACTGTGGCCCAGACAAACAGATAAACATATGAGGTCTCTTAAAGGTGTTTGTGGCTGTACCATTTACACAAAAGGAGATGTTTTGGTCATGTCACATCTCCATTTTATACTCAGATGTTTACATGGTTATGGTTACCCATGGTTTATGTGACATTTTTCCAGGAAGCCAGCCTCCATAAACCCACAATTTCTAGTTTTATGCTTTTTTTTTTTTTTCCCCACAGTGTGTTTTGCTCTTGTCACCCCAGCTGGAGTGCAATGGTGTGATCTCAGCTCATCGAGTTCAAGAGACTCTCATGCCTCAGCCTCCCAAGTAGCAGGGGTTACAGGTATGTGCCACGATGCTCGACTAATTTTGTATTTTTAGTAGAGACAGGGTTTCTCCATGTTGGCCAGGCTGGCCTCGAACTCCTGACCTCATGTGATCCACCTGCCTCCGCCTCCCAAAGTGCTGGGATTACAGGTGTGAGCCACCAAGCTCAGCCTTCGTTTTATGTTTTTTTTTTTTGAGACGGAGTCTCGCTCTGTCGCCCGGGCTGGAGTGCAGTGGCTGGATCTCAGCTCACTGCAAGCTCCGCCTCCCGGGTTTACGCCATTCTCCTGCCTCACAGGTGCCCACCACCTCGCCTGGCTAGTTTTTTTGTGTGTTTTTTAGTAGAGACAGGTTTTCACCATGTTAGCCAGGATGGTCTCGATCTCCTGACCTCGTGATCCGCCCGCCTCGGCTTCCCAAAGTGCTGGGATTACAGGCTTGAGCCACCGCGCCCGGCCCGTTTTATGTTTTTATTTGACTTTACCACTAACAATTTTAGACAATCTAATACATCTTGCTAAAATCATTCCATTGATAAGGATTTTGCAAGCAAAACCCACTATATATAAAAAACCACTATAGCTAGTAGGTTTGTTATTAGCATGTTTACAATGAGATTTTACCAGGTCAGTAACGTCTTTTGTTTTTTCTCAGGGAGCCCTCTCTCCCTGTTAAAAGAATGATTTGCAGCCTGATGTGAGCAATTTTCTTTCCGCTCAAAGAATGCATTTTCTAAAAGCAGTGAGATCAAAATAAATTTTTCCCTTGGGGATACTAGAATATATATATATATATA